>NC_089864.1:20272884-20577430 GCF_036373705.1 Amia ocellicauda | reverse complement strand
CAGAGAACCTGTAGTTTTCTGTGAACACATCTGGAATACAGTCCCAGATTTCATACCCTTAGGGCATGGGGCAGTTGTTTTCTATCTCCAAGTAAGCAAACAAAGTATACTAACAAAATATAATATGCGAAAGAATAAAAATACACATACATAGAAACAAACATTCCCCAGCCTCAAATCCTGATAAATATGATTGACAGTTAACTATATTGACTAGTCAGTACTTATTTAAACAGCTCTAAGGGCTTCAGCGCACATATAGAATGGTCTCTGTACAAACTATAGTGTCTTCAGGACACAATAAATGTTAAGTCAGAATGTTATGGTATATCATTTCGAAATGCTTCCTGGTAGCATTGGTTTAAAATTCTGATTATATATAAACACTAAAAGGCATTTCTTCTATATAGATTCCTCCCCGTTATTACAGTATTGCTTTAAATACATTTATATTTAAAGGTCAAAAGCTACAGGATTTATACCTACTAAATTACCTTATCCTAATCCTAATTGCTTGCAAATCATATCCATGAAAGTAAATACTGTTTGTCAAGCAGCGTCATTTCACACAATATTATCCAGTGTCTTTTCTCATCACATTGTAAGTATTAGCTGTGTGTAAAATTTATGTCTATTTAGTTAGATTTGTATGAGTATTGTTTCATAATAATTTAACCCACTGTAGCAAGTTTTGATCCATATATAGTATTTACTGGAACTGTCAATACATAATATTCCTGATGGCTCATTTTCTTATTTGTGTTTTTCTCTTTTTGAGGTAATGATGGAGGATGACAGTCTAAAAAAACAAAGCACCCACTCATATTGATACCGTTCTCTGGTGTCGATGTTATCTTTTGGTTTTTGGCACATCGAACTGACTGTGCAAAGAGACTGTGCAGGCCTTCACAGCAGCTTCGGTCTCCCAGTTTAGTGCCAGAGATTTACCTATGACTGCTGAAGTGTTCAATCATATGATCTATTCAAAATGTTTCTTTGGGAAATAAAATGTACATATGAAATAAAAACTGACCTGTGTAACACTTATATGTT
Organism: Amia ocellicauda; assembly: GCF_036373705.1. Lineage (NCBI taxonomy): Eukaryota > Metazoa > Chordata > Actinopteri > Amiiformes > Amiidae > Amia > Amia ocellicauda. The sequence goes on along the minus strand of NC_089864.1, from coordinate 20,576,377 downwards.
TTGAAGAAGGAAAAGAAGATGAGCACACAGAAACCATCAAATTGGAAAAGTTATTGTATATCTCTCATCGTATAAGAGATGTAATCTTGTGAGGTTTGGGTGAGAGGACCACGGAAATGAAACTAAGCGGTTCTGGCTGCGTGCAAACTGCACAGAATAACATCTCTTATAAGAAACACCATCATAACATGACCTATTAAGTTAATATAAACAACACACAAGGATTAGGTGATTATTTTAGATACATTTAACAATCAACCCCCTTTCTCTCCATTTCAAATGGTTTTGGTCCAGGATGTGGTTTAAATGTTGTGTGTTGTGTTTCATTGCTGGGTAAATATAGCAAAACTATAAAAAATAATTTTACATCCTGTGAAACTTGCACCACTAGCATTAAAGTGTCCCGAAACATCATTGGCACATCAAGAATGTGTAAATTATCAGAAATACTGCTCTGTTTCTCATATGTGATTTATAATAAAATGTTTTTTGACTCCAAAACCCTGCTCCAGCTTATCTTATTTGTACACTATACTGCATAGAAATTACTTATTTTTATAGAGCAAAACAAAATTGTTTGAATCTTTATGTAAATTAAGTTGTGTGCAGTATTTGTCTCACGTTCAAGGGATTCTGGCCAACTGGCCAGAGTCGAACCCCAGAAGTGGAGACGTCATTCAATCTAGTAGTCTTATTATTTCAGATTCCTTGACCCACACTAGGGAAAATAACTATTTGATTTCCAAGCAGAAACCCATAACAAATGTGACATTAAATCCATTCCCTGCCCCATGCATACATATTTTCAATGTATTGCTTTATAGGAGACATGTGCAAAGAAGAGCATGTTTTCATTTCAAAGTGCATGGGTTTTGGTAACTAGCCCTGCAACTCTTGCTGGCCGGTATAGAATTCATTTCACACTTCATACATGAAGGGAATACTGAGCAGGGAAAAGCTTCCTCAAATTGTAAAATTCAATCATGCCATTCACTTGTGAGGTAAGGTTTGCAATCGTTGAGTGATGATGTATTTATTTTATTTCCCTTCATCTCTGCTGATACAGCTTCCTCTGTTACATGCATGACTCCTATTTGCCACAAACTATCCCTGAAAGAATACTTGCTTCCATAGACTGCATCCTTCCAACTCTGCTTTGCTTCCTGTGGGATTGCACATTTAATTCAATATAAATGTGCATAAGGACATGCACTTTATATCTAGACAATTCTTTAGAAGGGCAAAAAAATAAAAATAATCAAACTAAATCACACCATTTTGATTGAACTATACATTTTAGTTGCTGTTTCTTTTTTCTGTGCATAATTTAAAGACAACATTTTCAAGTTCTACCTCAGGGAGGTGAAAAAGTGAGCTACATATAAAACATAAAACAGGACGCTGCCCATGGTGAGGAGGAGGCTATGTATGCAGGAAGAAAATAATCATTCATCAGAAAAACAAGTTACAAAAACAAAGGGATAATGTGCTCGAGCTCAAGGGGATTTAATGTGTTTTTCTACAGAAGAAGCGCTGACAGAGGCTAGGCGGTTACCTCCACCTCTTCACCACTTGGCTGTCCGGACAAAGGTGGTCCCAATTCTCCTGTGACATAACACCCTGGGCAGCCCTCAGGAGCCCCCGGGCTCTGTGAGATTAGGGCTGGTTTGAAGATGGGCCTGTAAACCCGGGTTGGGGGTCATCTTCTAAAGCCACAGTTTTCATTCCGCTGATGACCGCAGGGTAACACTCTTGTGTTTTTCTTTTTGCTCTACTGTAACTTAAAAAGCTTGTACTCTGCATGCTGCATGAGTAAGATGCCATATTCTGTTTCCTTTGACGACTTCTACCAATTTCTAGTTGGCTTTTACAACGAGCATGAATCGAGACATAATGGAGTGAAATGACCTACCCCTCGCCTCTGAGCCTCCGGGGGCAATGGAAAATCAATGCTTGAGATCCGAAACCTCAGCCTTCTGGCTCCTGGTATTTGGTTTTAAACACTTAGCAGCATCACCTCTGGCATGTGCCTTTTCATATTAAGAGAAAGGCTGCGAACACTTCTTATGCTACAGATAAATGCTAATCCAGCTTTACTGAAGATGATTTTGGTTTCATGGGGGCTGTAGAAGATACTACAGTTTTTCTGCTGTGAAGAGACGGAAATTGCATCTGATTTTTGAAAATGAAAAAAATTGCTATTTTAAATGCAGGGAAATATAGGATCCCTTAAAGCAAAGTTTCAAGTGATATTAACAAAGGATAGCATTGATCCACCTATACTTTACGGGACTAATCCATGGCAGGATTTCATTTGAGTCTTTTAAAACCCTGTGGAGTCCCCATGGAATGTATGATCACCTACTTGTGAGAATAATCCCAGAAGATTTATAATACTGAGGGATACCCCAGTGCTGAGAAATGCAGAAATAAATCCAGTGGCAGTTTATTCCAAGGGGATAAATGAAGTCTGGAATACAGGGCAGAGCCGAGCAATTAAAGTTATTAATGTTTATCCTATCAGCAGTGTTCCCCATAAATGTGGTCGCCCCAACACATTTATCTTAAAAAATCCAACTAAATCTGTAATTCATTATAACATATACCACACTGAATATATATAAGCAGTAATATATAAACACCATTCCATCTATCTATAAATAATACAGAATTACAAATGTGGTTTGCAATTATTTTAAAAATTAGGTTTGAAGGTTTGTGTGGTCACCAACTTGCAAACATGTATTGCATACTTATAGAAAACATCATGTTGTGCTAGTAATTATATTAATACACTGAATACAAATGTATGATTAAAGCATCCGATGGTAGCAGCAGGGGTGAAAAAACGTTGTGAGGACAAAAACATCTCAAGGCGTGTTGGCACAGCCCTAAAATACATGCCATTCCAAATACTGTGACACGCGGTCCAAGCATTCTGCAGTTCATGGCCCTCAATCCAGCGAAGTGCTAATGTCTCTTCACATCGCCACTACGAGGAAGCGATCATGTTTTCTTGGCAAGCTCCATTAGTTACACTTGACATCACCATTACTGCATACAGCTCTTGATGGAGTCAAAACTATTCATCCATATGCAAAATGCATAATTACACCACCTATTCAGAGGACCAGTATTAGTAGTGCTAAAACAATTATTAAAATTCCCACCGAATACTCTTCCTTAAAATCATACTGCTCTAACTGCAGAATTACAATATTTACAACCTTTTCCAGACCACAAACTACAGGGTTTTCTAGGAATGAATTCTGGAAAATACTAAACAAACAAACAAACATAGAAATAATACATAGTCAACATAGTCACACAACCACCATCAAATTAGAAAATGTGTTGCTAATTCAACAAATGTATAGTCCTCACGTGTGGGATTATATCCAGTTGGGAACATGTTTAATTTATTTTCAACGCAAAGCTTTTCCCCTCCATTTCCCTTGCCATGTGGTGCAACACAGGCCAAGCTGGGTTTATATTTTCCCATCATTAGCAAGACTGTTTATCTCAAAATATAAATTATCACCAATAACTTCCTCAGGTCAGATGGAAATGAACCATCACAAATAAAATGCTCACAGTTTTTCACAGAAGCATTCGATAAAATGAAGTGCAAAGTGCCAAAAAATCCCTACTGGTTTCCAGCAGGCTAATATAAACAGTAATTAATCTACAGCTGAATAAAGGGTATCTGACGACTTTACGATCACAATATTTTTCTGTAATTGCCCTTGAGTGACTCGGTTACACAAAACACATAACAGAAACATGCCAAGGGTGATGGTAAACAAATTAGAAAATTGCACAGCATTTCTAAAGCTAAATATGGTTATTTCCCCTTAATAAAAACAATAAATAAAAACTAAAATAAAACACAATCCTATAAATAATAACACTCCACTTGGAAGAAAAATATGTTTTAAGTTTTAGAGGGGTCGATTATTGTAGTTTTACACTAGGGACCTGGTCAGGTCAGCAACATCTAAATATTATTGCAAATAGTAGACGGAGAATGAAAATAGAGAATCTTATAAATAAACAGGTACTGTATGAATATTTCCCAAGAGTCAGGATTCTCCATGCTTTAAAAATCCCTTAAAGGAAATCCAATACATGGAATTATTATTATTATTATTATTATTATTATTATTATTATTATTATTATTATTAGTAGTAGTAGTAGTAGTAATATTATGTCCATATTACAATGGTCAAAAGTCATAATATCTACTTGCAAATGAATGTTGTTGTACTCCTACTATATTACTGTGACATGCAACTATTAATACTATTGTAGATTACGGCTGCTTACAATGAAACAATTTATATTTGAACAAATTATTTAATGTTGTGACACACACAAACCATTTCTTGTGGTATCTTTTCATATCCCACAAATGATTGCTGAAAAAATGACAATTACTAAGGTTTATATCATTCTAGCAGGTTTGTGCTTTGTAATGGAACATGCAATCATTTGATCATTTCACCTGCAGTTTGACAATGTGATGCTAGTGTTAACTAAACTTGTGAAATAGCTCCTGATTTGAAGAGGGAACTAAAAAATGGAGGTGGGGAAATTGTTATTTTTTTGTAAAGATGCACGCTTCCCTGTCACGCACTGCCTTCTTTTAACAACCGGATTCATTAGCATTCCTCCACAAAACAAGATTAAATATGATAAAAAACAATTGTTTGCATTTATATAATCACACAGATAAAAAATGGCATAACTACACGAAGAGTGAACACACAGAAACAGACCTTGCAGAGCCTGTTTCATTAACCATTAGAGCCGTGGTTTCCATCTGTGGACTTGTCATGTGGGTTGTATGCGTCTTCAATCAGTTGTTGAAGGTCACTAGAATGAAAACCAGAAGACCCAGAATCTCTCCTGCACCAGAGCCCCACATATCACCGATGGTAAAGACGCCACAATCAATGAAAAATGTTTGTTGGCGAAAATACTGGCCGTTATATTGCACTTTAGCATATAAACTGCAAATTCATCAAGTGGGCAGAGATAGTAAAAGCACCCCATACTCTCCACGGTTTTAACAGTCCTAGTGACCTCAAAAAATATATATTTGAGAAAAGTCGTTTTATGTTGAGTGAGTATTAAAGGATTTGATACCAAAAAAAAAAAAACAATCCCTTGCACTTCAGGACTGTCGTATAGTTTTAAGGAGTTTCTCTGCACTGGCACAGTAAATCATAAAAGAGATGTTGAGGATTTATAGTAAGATTACTGTGGATTAAATCTAACATTACACTATAAATGCCTGTTCATATTACCCATACCATATGATTCATAGCTCTACGAAAAGGAGTAAAAGAGACGTATAATACTTGGGTCTTAGCATAATGTGGGAAGGCATAAAGCAATATTAAAAAAGAGAAACATACGCACTGTTCATTCCTTGCCACCCAATATTTGCTGATGTATTCGACAGAAACTTGTACGATTGTTCCTATTTCTACAGTGCAATATTCACACACAGCCAATCACTCCAGTAGCCTACAATTATCAGCTTAGAGGGGTTGAGCTTTACAATAATTCTGTTCTAAGGCTTTTCAATGAGGAAATTGGAGGTTTTCAAGTTAGCAGATTTCAGGACCTTTGTAAATGTCTCCATGCACACATTTAGATGTTCCACATAGACAGGAGATACCATGAAGTCTCAAGTTGAACAAAGAGATAAAAATTAATCAGCCTATAAACTACATTGGCGTTACGCGGTATTGCTTTCCCTATCTATGCCGTATAAATGTCACAGCCTCAGCGAGGAAAACTTCGCCACAAGTACAATTCCAGCTCCTGCCCCTCTTGGCGTTCTTGTTCTTGTTTTTGTTTTTGTCCAGCAACACATGCACTCTGTGGGTAGATCAAGGCCTGTGAATTCTGATGTTCATTTTCCTGTGAAAGCCAGCAAAACATCTAATTGGGATAAAGTTCAGTGAGCGGGTAGGTGTATTCCTGTGGGAATGACAGTTCTACGTATTTTCATTCATTCGTTAAAAAACAGGGGGCAAAAAAACGACAGGGCTGAGTGTTGTGAGAATATGCAGATTATGAACACAATCTGGATTTGGGTTAGAGGATATGTATGTGAAGTATGTCCCCTGGGCTCTGGTTGCAGACTAGTGTTTAATGCCAGACAACATGTATTTTTGAGATTGTTGAGCCAAAGCCATAAAGCCTGTGAACTACATGGTCAGTGCCAATAACGGAGCACTGGAAGTTGCATTAGACAGCCTAATAAAGGAAACTGGATTGTTAAAATGTGATTCAAGCCTTGGAATTTTCCCCGTCCCAGAGACGGAGGCGCTGACCCCTTTCTTGATTAGGTCTCTACCCACAGTGAGCATAATTTATGCTTCCTCTTGTTCGGTTGTACACACCCTACAGTGAAATGCTTACACTTCAACAAGACCAAGAGAGGCTTCAATTAATCACAGGAGGCCTTCCCCTGCTGCAATAATAACCATTCAAATAAACTTCAAAATGAAGGCTTATTTACCCTTTTAATGGCCCTTACAGTGCAATTTTTGTAGTAAAATGTCTCCATTATTGTTATTATTATTTATTAAAATAATTAAAAAATAACCTTCATCCTCCAATTAGGCGTTCATGAATGGTTTATATGCAAGCGAACTGACATCCTAAATGGTTTTGCAGCCGTCCACAGAGACGCGTCTTTATGACTCCCCTGGACGTACACTGATCTGCATTGCAAAAGCAATAAACTCTTCCCGCTGCACAACAGACACCACCGCCACGTATCTCATACTCTGCCTAATATCTGGAGATGCTGAGGAAAGACACTGAAATATTAACCTTTGAATCGTATCTCTTCTGCCACTTCTCCCAAACTTACAGCTGAGAATTCATCCCGTTTCTTTCTCTCTTTGACTCCTTCTCCTTTGCCTGCTCCACAAAATAATCATGCACACAGAGACTGCAACCCAGATTGTTCAATGCATACAAATCAGCTGGGGTCTTGTGAGTCTCAGCTGTCAGAATTCATGATGAAACCACAGGCAGGTCTTATTACTTGACGCCAAGCTCTCGAAGATGTAGTTATGGATGGAGATGGCAGATCAGAAGATAATGACAAGAACTAATCTGCGCAAATTAGACAGTCAATAATGCTGTCTGCTACCTGCTGCTGACCCCCTGAACTAAGACCCCCGGTACATCTTCTGGAGAAACTCTATCCACACCGTCTCAAAGCCTAAAGCGGAGAGTGGGAGAGTGTTTATTATTCAATGGTGTATCACTTTCAACTGCACACACTCTTAGATGTTTCACTTGGGGATTCCTCCTAATTTAAGAACCTTTCTTTTAATCTTTAGGATCTCTATATCTGTCTTCGAAAACCTTACCAAAACTGCCCTTTCTGTACGAGGCTTGAATTCACAATGAGAAAAAATGCTAGGGCTGGTTCTCGGGGTGTGATTCTGTTTCTGGAAATATAAAAAAGATGTGCAAATGACAATAAAGCTGCAACAATACATTCCAGCTCTGAAAGTAAAGGGTGTCCTTACTTTTCTTTTTTTGAACATGGATTTTAATAGAAAAAAGACCTGTCATTTTCTAATGAACTTTTCACATTTACTATAATGCTTGTCATCATCACGAAAAACTGCTGCATATGACTTAACAAAGACGTGTATAATTTACAACAGAAGTCCCTTCCATACACATATATACTATATTAAAGATTTCCCTTGATTTAAACATGGTAAAACTCATACAGAATAGAAAATGAAGTGTACTGCCTTATTCTAAACCAACACAGGAAATAACTTTAGCTGTGCAACGGCTTTCTTTTAATTTAGACTAAAGAGTAAGATCATTTTTATCTGTCTATTGGGAAAAGTGGAAGGCTACGAGCCAGAATAACCAAAAACATTCACAATCTAATCCCAAGTTAGCAACTTCCTTAGACATAAATAATAATAATTTATCATTAATTTGTCATAACATCAGAACCCATTATTTAAAGTCAGAAGCTGGCTTACTGCCTGTATTAAATTCAGGCCCTCTTCTTATCTAACGGACTGCTGACATGTCCAGTAAATGTAGCAGTTTTGTCCCCACCTGGTACACCGCTCTCGAGATACATCTGGGTCGGAACATCAGGTGCAAGGCCCGCAGGTTCATAATCCGCCACCGCCTCAGAGCTTGGGAAGTCAGATTCCACAGCAGGCCTTCTCTGCTAAAGAAGATATCTTCAAAGCCAATCAACATGGCCTCCATTGCAACTGGATAGTGAGGGTATCGCTGTCAGCCAGGTAAATTCCACAGGTAGTGTAAACCTAACACCTGGGCGAGTTTGCAGAGAAAGCCTGTATTTCAGTTTACGCAGGGATTCGCTCCAATTTAGGGCAACCCCATGTAACCGCTCTCTCCCACGCAGTCGACAAAAAAGTGCCTCCTGAACTGTCCTTCTACTCCAGCTGTAGGAAACCCAATTGGGAATGACAGTCGAAATGCATTAGAAAAACAATCCCACAAAGGAATATACAGAGCCAAAGGAACTACTTTTTCTATTTGTTAGTTCTGAGGATTACGATTCATCTGAGATCTAATGCTTCATGTATACGGTCAATCCTTTCGGGAGTAGGCGAGGTGTCCTTCCCTGCCTCTGAAGATAATCAGACGTCCACACGCACAACACTGCAGCTACATGATACACTATCTCCCTTCTTGGCTTTCTAAAAGACAACAGAGGAACAAACTTAGCATCTTGAGAGAGTTTACAAGTTTCTTTAGTCTGCTGGGATCTCGTCCAGAGTCTTAAAAAAAGCCTGTTGCCTCAGTGCCAACATTCCCAGGACATTCTGTTATGCTGCTTAACCCTCTCAATGCCACAGACACACAAGTCTCCACGTTTCAAATAACCAGGACTTTGAACACAACCTGTGGGAAAAGCCATCTTCGGAAAGTGTCAATAACCAAAACTGGAGATTAGAGTGCAAGATATCTTAAGAGAAAATAAAATGCAAGCACGTCCTGCTTCAAATGTCTGGAGCTTCTGCTGTCTAGTGAAGGGTTAACGTTTGAAAAGACTTTCAGAAATTCCACACTGAACCATCCAATCTGTATCTTTGCATTCTTCTGATCGAACAGCTGAAAATATGTGGGATTGCACTAGTAGCAAAAGCTGATACCCTGGTGGCCTTTGACAGATGCCAGAGTGAATAGCATATTTCATGATGATACTATGATTAATATGACAAATGGCTACTATTTATACTACATTAACAATATGTGCGGAAACAGCTTATTAATGATCTCTATGTCTATCATATTAAACTCTATTCTGTCAAGAACGGGCACATTTATAGTTACCCCATAAATATACATAAGAGTTTAAAACTGTTCCTACGTTTACCAGCCAGACTGACTCCCCTCATGGGTCTTTTATGATAAGTACTATATCTTAATTATGCCCTTCCTGATGTCTACTTCAGAAATTGTAAGGCTAACTCAATTTCTCTGAAATAACTATTATAAATTCCTAATTGGTTCTGTGAGCATGTTATCGCATCCAGTAATTCATCAAACAAATGAGGGATGTTTCTGTTATGTGCTAGATGACACATAAGAATTTGAAAGATAGAGCTGAAAGTCGTTTACAAACTTTTAACATGGCCGTCTTCAGCATTCACAGGAGCCACAGTGGAATTTCTTCTCGTGGCACAAGCTTGTGCCCTGCTGAGACAAGCCTCTGCTTATTTTCTTTGTTAAGGACAACATCTGGGGCAACGTTAACAATTATGACCTTTAAAATACATCGGTTTTGTGTTTGCATTGTGTTTTTGATTATTTTGATCTTCAGAAAACACGTTTCGTCATCGAAACTAGGCCAGTTTCAAGCCTGTTTTATAGAAACACATGCAAACTCATTTTAGTCCAATTGGTGTGCAACTTTTCTCAGTAAGGGCATGGTAGCAGATCATTAACAACAAAACATGTACCTTTTTCTCATTCAAGAAGGTTGGGGTGCCCACAATGTGTCCCATGAAAGGGGTTTCACCACTGGCCCATTTCAGTATTTTGAGCACACTGTTTCTGCAAATCAATACACAATTTGCTCAAATGAGTTTAAACATTCAATGCTGATTAAACACATCTCTCCAAGTGGCATATTTATTGGGGTATTGACATGGGACCGCTCCATGGGAACTGGCAGACATAAAACCCTCAGCCTCAACTCATCATAATAACATTGAGAAAAAGCAGGAAAAACCCTAAACAGTTAACTGCTTATAAACACCCCATTAGGAGAGTCGAGGCACGCTGGTGTTCAAATGAAAAGCAGCTGGAGCTGGGAATTTGGAGGATGTATGTGCAGGTTCTCTTGACTGATGGAGATCGTCTGCAACACAACACCAATTTGTCCAACCATTAAAATATTAGTATTGTCTTACTATTCTATTTAGTACCTTGCTCAACAGGATTGTTCAGCAATTACAAGCCTTGTTTTATTGTCCTTTTCAAGGGCCAGTTTAAAGAGAAGTGCACTTCAGCGTTGTTAACCCCTTCTTGTTCCATTTAAGTGTTTCTTTACTCAATAACACCCTACATGTTTAATGCAATGCGCATTGATAGAGACTTTCTGTTTATAACATGTAGTACAATATTATGGAGACAAAAATACAGCTTCTCAGAGTAAATCATGCTGACAAGAATAAGCATTTGTTTTAAAAACAACATCTTTGCGAGTAGAAGTCAGAATTCCTGTGAATCTGCAAAAGCACTCCTGTTGCAAAGTGTCATTTAGGGAAGCTGCAAATATTTGGAATTGAAAGATGTTCCCAGGACTCTGTGTATATAAGGTCTGCAGAACCCTGGGAAAGTTCATGGAATGCATTGACCTAGTGTGAAAGTTTTCCCCTGTGCAGAAGGGTAGTCATGTATTCTTTTTGAATTAACAAATGCCCTTAAAAGTTGATGAAAACTAATTTTGCCAAAGACTTCACATATTTCTTAAAAGTTGTAAATTAATTAGTAAGAATATGTTCATATATATTCATAAATGAAGGCCTCCCCAAGTATCTAAAACAGCTTCAAAAATAATAACTACATTAGATGATCAAATGAGCTTAATTGTACTTATAAATCACTTTACACCACAACATTACAATAGGAACTACAATAACAATGAGGGTATTTAGCTAACAAAAGTTACTGGTCTGATCTAATTATAAAAAAAATCTATTTAGAAACTAACTTTTTCTGTAATAATAGAAATGTCTATTTGAGTGTGTTGATCCTTGACTTGGGACACAGCGTCACAGTTTCGCAGCCCCGTCATCCAGGGTTTTCAGAAACTATGGCAACATTTCAATTCCCACAGATAACTCTCAGTGTGTGGCAGTAGACGAGCTACTGTAATACCATCGCCAGGCAGAGAACAACTGTACAGAACTGATAGCAATAAATGACTCCTCAAAGGCAGAATGTATGTCTATAGAAAGCACTGGGAATGCTGGGTGCTGCCTTGATATTGAACAACCATTATGCCGATGATGTGTTTACCAGTGTTTGAATTAAATAACTTTGGCTTTTTTCAATTTCCATATTTCTTATAATACTGATTAATGTAGCACAGTCAGACTAAACTGCACTATACGGGACTGAAACACATATTATTGCAAGAAATCTAGTTCAGTGACTGATCCTCAAATATTATTTCAGTACTACGCTAAGAAGCTCAGTCCCTGGAGAAAGTAATTGATCTTGCAAAGGCAGGTTTGGATAAAACAGAGAACCATTTATCATTAACTTTTCATTTGCTGTGCTTTTGTCTTTTGGGAATACAAAAACCCATTCAATTGACCGGTTGATCAACACGGCTCCTTTGGTGAGAATAAAAATGATGCTGATTGCATTTTAAACCAGTTGCACCATTTTCAATTGTGTTTTTGCTTTTTTAAATTGAGGAGCTCCAAAACAAGAGCACACCAGCAAAAGACAACAACAATTTGCTCTCATTATCTTAACACCAGAGAGATTAATTGGAATTTAGTGGTTCTTACTCCTTCTCTCTCTTTTCCAATCTCTACTTTTCTATACCTTTTAAAGTCTAATACAAATTATAATACCTGTATTTGTAAAGCTACAACATATTTACATATAGAAGAATATAAAGAAGGAGAGAAAGGAAGAAAAATCCATAGGCATGGCATTACTGCACATAAGGAACTGTTTAAATGAGTAAAACTATACAGCTGCTTCTCATCTTTTTTCTAAGGAGACATACAATATGTATATTTTCTGCCTAAAAGCTTTTTTGGATCCCCTTTTCCTACAAGGTGCCCATGGGAATAAAAATGACATACAAATACAGATAGGATCAATAAAAAATAAATAAATAAAAGCTGTTCAGCAAAACAGAGAAAGTCAGGACCATAAGAAGTTAACACTCTGTGTCACAGCAATACTATCTTGTGTTCAAAGATCTTAAACCTATTTTTGCATAATTTTGTTGTTGACCTACTTTAAATATAGGCTAATTATATGCTTTTTTTTTTACCATACATATTAATGAGGATTAAAATAAAACCTACAATCCCACAATTTAGCAAGCTAAGTGAGCAGAAACAACATGGGGGCAGGAAAAGAAAGGCACTATCTCACACCATATCACAGAGATACAGACAGAATACTTTTATTGAAACTACTGGAGAACTAATAGTGGGGCAATGAATGGAGGCTTTAAAACCCCGATTTAGATAAATATGACTCATGCTGTAGTAGACCTTGTTTGAATCGGCCTGTCTTTGCTCAGGCGAGTCCAGAACACACAGTCCACTGTTCGGATCATCGCAGACAAAGAGTTTCAATGTTCACAGAAATTCAGGGTCCCGGTTTCCTGCCATTACAAAAGGAAATCCCTCATCTTTATCAGGGTAATTTCTGGGAAAAGAAAATCACTTTTAATGATGAGAAAAAGAGAATGTATGAGTAAAAAGAATCATACACAGATAAAGACTTACATTTCTATATTTAAAGCCCCAAACCATCAGACAAGTGAGGGGATAATTTGATGAAAAAACAGACATGCTATCTTCACAAGAACTTGGAAGAAAGTGTGTCGCCTGATTAAACTTTGTCCCCGTAGATTTGCACGGTACCGATGAAGCGTTTAAGAATGTCGGAGACCCTTGAAAGCTTGTCTAAGAGCTATTGTGGATGAAGATGTGCAATCTATTGCAATCTCTCCCAATGCTTCAGGCCAGAAAGAATACCATTACGTTGCAAACATTTTTCCCAGCCTCTGTCCCACGCCACTGAGGACCAGTTGGTCTGAATAACACTTCTGAGTGTCTCCAGCCCCACTGCTCCTATTTCAAAGCACACACCCACAGGCAACGGGTGGCTTTTGATGATTATAATAAAGCCAAAAACCAATATGTTAGACCAAGTATAGCTTTCAACACAGTCATAAAATAGATGGAAACATTTCTGACACAAGAATGGCCAACTGAAGGGACTTAATATTTACTGCAGATGTTTCATATTGTTCCCTCCCCTTACTGACAGAGTTTTAAATGAGATTCATGCAAAAGAAAACAAGCAAAATGTAATTGTGTACGTTTTTGTCGTTGTTTTCTGTATTACGTTTGGAATTGTTTTTGTCTACGCCATGTTCAAGATCAAGAGTTGGGTTTAAAAATGAGTCACGCTCAGGTAGAGATAATAAAACTGAAAGTATTTTATTCAGTTCAGAAACTGAACGTATTACTTTTTGACTATCTCTGCTACATTGATTAATTGAGTGCTATGGTTAGATTGTCATGAACAATATAAAGAATTGTCTTTAATAAACATATTTTAAGCTGACCCAGTTTTGTAGAAGGCTTCTTCTCATATATAACTTTGACAGTTGATGGAAATGATAATGGGATTGGATTGTTTATACAGTTTTGACGTAAGCCAGGGAATGCAATTGTGACCTTCCTAATTATCCTGATTAGGGAGACTGTAGCCCTAAGCCAGAGTCTGAGAAATGTTGCTAATTTAAAAGCCATTGGGACCTTGATAGTACACACAGAAAGAATGCACCGAGGACTACGCTAATCAAAATGAACAACATCACATTAAGAACACGCATGACGTCTTCACAAGGGGGTAGAGGTAGACGTTTCAACCAATTGTTTAAGTTTTTGTCTCTGAAAAACTATGGTTGCTTAAGACACAATGCATCAATTTTGTTTGGTCAAATTATGATATGGTTTATTTAAAATACGTACAAAATTCTGCCACATCTCTCAGTATTTTTTTGTGTAGACATAAAAGTTTCTCTATTGCATCAATTACAATCAGGTAAATATGACATCCATAAACCAGGTAACAATTTCAACCTCAAAATCAATAAAAAGGGTCCCCTTTGCCAGCTCATAGGATGAAAATTATTAATTTATCCAAGTTAATGAACTAGGGTTAGGCTATAGCTTGAAGCATTTAGCAGGCATAATTTAGACTGCCCTTGGCTTTAATTGTAGGTGATGTGAAGTTTAAATTTAATGAGCACCAATTAGTACTTGTGCTTTAGGACAAGACATATATGATCTTGGTTAGCATGAAGCCTAAGCTAGTATCTTCCACAAACACGCCTTTATGATTTTATTGTCTGCTCTGCAGAAACAGGACACAATTAGAGTCTTTCAAGCAACTTGATTTAATTTCACGCCAAAGGAGCTTTTGAAACATCTCATTGATAACATGTTGCAAGGGAAATAATTTCTCATGTTCCTTAAAAGACAGAAAAGGGAGATTATACACTTTTTATATTTGGGGAAAAAAAATCATACATAGAAAGAAATAGATGTAAGATCTAATACATCTTTGACTGTCTAAATCTGATTGCAGTTTTCATCTTTGTATGTATGTTTCCTTGCTTCATAGACATTGCAAAGTCAGCAATAAAACCCTGCAGATTTAAATGGATAATGCCAGTCATCACTGTTCACAGTTAATGAGGCAAAACCTGTACAAATGTTTTACAATAATTACGAATGCTAAAAAAAGTTAAATTTATTGCCACCATTTATCTAACACTTATTTATTTTTTTACTCCTCCACTGTGTCAAGAATAGAAGGGAATACAAGGGAGGTATTAGCCAATAAGGTAAATATAGATCTGTCCTATATGTACTATCTTACCAAAAGTAATTGGGCAAATCTACTTCCTTGGTAATGACTTGTACCAGAGGTCATACAGAGGTTGGGTTTTAAAGAGCTCAATAATTGTCAATTCATATAACGATGTTTTAGACCTATCAAAATTAAGAATGAATGGAAGATTTTTTGGCGTTTGCCTGTTATCAAAATATTTTTAGAAATGTAATTTATTAAGGTTCCAATGTATGTATTTTATATTGTATATAAAGCTTTCCAGTTGTTTACAATGTAAGGAAAGAGAAAATGATCAAGACTATTATGGTTAATGCAGCCAGATCAAGTCTTATTAACCAAATAAGACCCAGCTCAAACATTATAAAGACCTTGGGGGCCCATTAGACAATCATAACCACAGGAAAATAAGAAATGGCTGATTAAGGATTTTCTTTGTTATCTTTAGGAGTATATTACAGTTCTGATGAGTGGCAATGGAGCTGGGTGGCTGAAGTGCTATGCGCCGTGTGGGTTTAATCACAGGGAGGCACAGCTCATTTTGCTGACTGCATGGGCGGACTGACATTTGTCTTCAAGGAGAGCCCTGCGAACAGGCCAGGCCAGGCAGCTTCAGAGCTCACACACACCAGAACAGGATGAAGAGAAGGAGTTCAAAGAGATTCACTTCAGATGAGGCAAGATAGAAGATGTTGCATTCTCGCTGTCTGGTGTGTCACAACTGCTATGAAAAGAGCAACACGCATGAAGAGTTACACAGGATAAAAAATAAATAGGCCTCACAGTACATCTTCAGTATCTCTCCTCACAGTTTCATCTACGGTCGCATTTTCAGAATAGTTATCATTTGACAGGATCCCATGATGCAATTCAGGACTGACATCTTAGGCTCTATTTAAAGCAGCCAATGCCACAGATGTATTGTGAAAACACTGTACTGCAAAAGAAAAAGGTAAAAAAAAGTTTCATGGGCAATATACACAATCTAACAGCAGAACAAAACAAAACCATTTCTGTGGAAGTTCCATTATACAGCAAGAAACAGCGCACAAAGAGAAACAGAAGAAAGAGTTGCAGATCTCACACTCAGCCACAATGCACCCCCATGCCTATTTGAATAAATCTTCCTCTGCTGGTTAATAAATAAGACGGTGGCAGAGCTGTCACAAAGGCAGGAGGTTAAAGCCCCCCATCTTGCAGCAGTGCAAATTAAACCCATTACTTCAAATCGCTCAATCACTGCAGAACGGCTCCAGCAGCACAGCGCTGTGCAGGGAGCAGGCGTTCAGCAAAAGGACAAATTTGTATAGTGGCATTTGGGGCATTTTACGGGTAACACATCATAGAAATGACCCAATAATATCAGTCACTTTTGATAAAATCTTTGTTAATGGTGAAGTTTGTTATTGGCCACAAATCACATCTCACTAAAATAAATCACTATTGAAGAAAACGCTTCGGCTGCCTTTTCTCAAACACTCAGGCAAAAAATGACAATGTCTGCTCATATTAAAAATGTAGAATTAAAATGTTTAAATGACATACGTGCACATATATTTATACAAATGTTATTACACATGGTTGTAGTCTAAAGCCTTCACACCATTAAATTAAGAATATTATTCAGTGATTTGTTTATATTAATGAATGACGTTAATCAATTTTTACTTATTTATTGTTTATATCTAGTTAGGATGCAGGGTCTCACTATCCAAGGAAGAAAAGAAGTAATTAATCCGGTCACCACGTCCTTGACAGATGGCAGCCTATTAGCACAAAGCACTGAGACTAACACATAAGCTCTTGGATAACCTCTCCAACCATTTAAAACCAAAAATGAAAAATCAACTTAGGATTTAACTTTGTTCTGAAGTTATCTGACAATTTGCTGCTTATAGGTTTTTGAAAAATGGGTTGGGAATCAAATAAACTTTTAACAAGAAATATGCAACACCTAGGTTTTAGGCTTAAAAATGACTTTTAATTATAACACATTTTCACTTTTTACAGTTTTTTGCAGTCTCCCAAAAGTACTTGAGAACTTTAATGGTCACCATAGTTATGTCAGAATACCCAATGAATGAAATTCTTCTAGTGTCGAGAAAAACTAGTTCAGTTACGATTACATAGTAAATAGATTCACAACACAACCTCAAGCCTGTGAGAAATTCTGTATTCCCTCGATCAATATGGTGGATTTAAAGCACATTAAATACCTCACATAACTTTCTGTGAAAATAATAACACAAGAGTAAAGCAATTGATTTATAAAAATCTAGTCATGTCTGTCCATCGAAACTCAGATTTCATTTTCCCCCAACATCCTTTGAGTTAAGCACTGTACAGTCTAGTAACACTGCATTACAGACTTTACTGCCATCAATATAAACAGCTGATATACTGATGCTTATATGTCTTGTAGTTCATTACAGTATAACCACATGAGAACACAATCAATATATGTTGACTCAGGAAATTAAATTTAGCTGTATTACATAACAAACTTCATTACTTCCTCAACAGCTGCTGGTTAATCAGGAAGGCAGTGAAAGATTAAACAACTTTTCTAGATGTAATTCAATATGCCGTGAAAACTATCTGGGACATACATTTGTATCTCAACTTGAGGAACAGATAAAATATGCATTAATCAGTGTATTCTTTGCTTTTGTTAAATGGCCAGAGCAAAAATAATAAAGCTTTAGGTGTTTAGAAAAGTGCTATCTCCTCCAAAACTGAGTGAACTTTCTGAAATGAGTGAGAAAGAACAGGCGCGTAATGAACGAACATACACTCAATTTACTTTGTGAATGGTGATTAATGCAACTTTCTGTATAAGATGCTATTTTAAAACACAATTGGGACATTTCTAATGAGAGCAGGATTCACATAAAAACAAATAGTACATTTCCTCCAAATAAGAATTGCTTCCAACTGCAGCACAGATTCGTAATGTTGTTCTGAGCTTCACTGAGGAAGAATGATTTCTGATAATCCAAAGATAAATACCTGTCTCTCTAAAGCATGTCTATTCTTCTTGGACTATGCAAGGTATCCTGAAGATGTCAGACTGGGAGCTTACAGTCTTCATTTTATTTATTTGATAATACAGGTAAACCTCCTCTCTCATTTTGATTTATAGCAAATCAATCGTCTTTAAAAGACAGACATGTTTGTTTTGCAGATAATAATCACAAGAAACACTTCAAACTGACTGGCCTGTCACATTCACAGCACATTCTAACCCTAAGAGGCTATCACATTATTTTATAGTGACTTAATACTTATCTTTCGTACCTATTCCCTCATAAAAATACACAACGATGCACACTGAAAACAAAGCTACATATTTGTTAGTCTATCCATGACACTGCATTATATATACATTACATTTAGATGGCACTAAGGCAATGCAGATATTCTCAGTTAAAAAGCTTGACTTTGCTTTCTCCTTATCACCGAATAAGCCATGACAGAACAGAGCCTCCATGTATCACATTATCCTGCCTGAAAGTCACACTCCACCTTCAATAAGAAAAAAACAACTATAAATTAAAGCCGACTTGAGAGCTGCATCTTTTATTGTGTCACAGGCGCCAGTATCTGCAGTGTAGATACTATGCAGAGAGAGATTAAAGGCTTTGCCGACCCCTAATGCTTCTCTTGCCAATCTCATAGTATAGCAGAGGATTAAAAGCAAAGAAACCCCTTTATAATCTGTGTTGGTATACCGGCACCACGAGACAGACACAGAGAGAAAGAGAGAGAGAAAAGCAATCCCTTACCCTTTCTCCACTGCTCCGCCTGAGAGTCCCGTACGGCAGTTTCAATAAAAGTCTCCGGGTTCTACCGGGAGTGACAGCCGCCTGTACCACCATCCTTCACAACTGGAAGAAAGTGCGTGTGTGTGTCTGTCTGTGTGTGTGTGTGCCGCCTCAGCCAAGGAAGCTTCACTAGTACTACAGACTCATCTAATGCCAAACAGCACAGGAGGGCTTTCCAGTCAGGCTGTGTGACTCATGATGTGGTCTGCTGGAAAAAAATAAAAACAGCCACAGTTTTAAGCAACTCATCCTGAGCTGTACTGAGCTGTGTTTCTCTGAGTGTGTGTGTGTGTGTGTGTGTGTGTGTGTGTGTGTGTGTGTGTGTGTGAGCTCCTCTTTCCCTTCTCAACTCTAGCCCTCACAGCAGGGCTTCTGCTGATGTGGCCACCGTGGTAGAAAATTCAGCTTCTGGGGAGAGTGTTCCAAAAATGTCAACCTCACTTCTCGTAGCTGTGGATTTTAACCAGGTCAGTGGTCTAATCTGATGGCATGAGAGTATATATCACGTCACATGACTGAGGATGTGTGTGTGTGTGTGTGTGTGTGTGTGTGTGTTGGGGGGGTGGGGGGTATATCTCCTGGTTTGCTGTACAGTACGTCACGTGACGCACCTCAAAAAGAATATCTGATGTTTTGCCATCTGGTGTGGAGATTAACTTTAAATCCCACACCCAGCTTTCTCCCGTGTCTGTCTGGAGCACAAAGAGAAAATGCCCCCAAGTCGTACACAAGATTACCCCTGGATATTGTAAAAGCCTTTTTCGGCAGGGCCCGCCTCACACACCAATTACACAGCTTGCTCCACTTAACGAGGACACAATTAACTGTTTTACAGAGGAAAGATAAACTGTATGACCCTCAAAAGCAAATGATGCAAGTATTTCATTATGCCGAATGTGTTAGGAGAAGATGACGTCTTTGATTCCATAATGACCCGAATTGCCCAGCTATAATTAATGGTGGTTAAAATTGAAAAATTGACAAAGAAAACAACCTCTACTGTTTGAAGGTGTTGCTAAATTCCAGAGCAGCTGATAGGCAAGGAGTGGGAAATAATAAAAGCTCTAGAATGTATTAAGTGGTTTCTTACACAAAAGGCACCACATAACGTATACATTCTACACAAGTTTGTACACATCAAACCCATCTGGATTTAAGATGCATCTTTTCTGTCAAAAGCAATCGGAGGTCAGATCTTTGGATTTCTGCTTTCGGTGTCCATTAGGAGTTCCTTGTGGAGGTTTCAGTGCTCTGTCAGATCTACTGTACGTTAGGCAGAAGTGTATATAAATTATACAATTGAAGGGACTTCTACATTTATTAAGACTAGTATTCTTCACAATGTAAATAGTTTAACAGGGTCTTTGGGGGAAACCTTTTGGGAAGACCTGTATGGACTACATCCATTCAGTTAAGTGAACAATGAGTTCATCTTCAATTCAAGAGACCCCTTGTCCCTCAGCCAGAGGACCAGATCTGAAGAGCAGTCAGGCAATCAAATCAGATAAACTACACAAAAATAAAACCAAACAAGAAAATAGCAACAGCAGCAACGTCATATTAAAATAACCCATTTAAGCCCCGGTCTGCAGCTCTGGGTGAATGATTAAAGGCTTTAGAAGTAAAACCCATTTTTGATTCCTTCTCATGTGGAACTGCTTAAGCAATGGGGGGGTGATACTATTGTCATGCAATTGTCTTTAAAAAAACAACAACAATACAATGACCAAGTTACAAAACTAAATTTAAATGCATAAAACATGATTAGATAGTGATTGGAGCAATATGTTTTTGTAAACAGGTCGACTACTAAAAACAGAAACAAACCGAAGACAATTGAGACTTGCTTATGAGACGGGACAGATGATTAATAAAACCCTTTTTTTTAACCCAACATTAATGTTTTTTCTGGTGACTATTTATTTGTGCTTAAACAACACACTATTCCTGAGTGAAAACTATGTGTTGTGTTCTGCAAAATTAAGTACAAGCATTGTAGTCATTGCCAAAGGCAGTCCCTGACATCCCCATAGTCTTCAGTGGAAACTCCTTCTAGCCTCCTCTGTCTGTCCTCTACAGGCAAAACAGGCCTTCATTCACAGCGCTGGGAGCACAGGCTGCAGTTTCTAATGTCTAAGTGCTAGAGTAAATAAAGATTTCCATATGAATCAAGTGCAGGATATAGAAATAACCTTTATACCTTTAACTGGTTTCATATAGAAACTGGTAAAAGCACTGCTGTTTAAATCACTGCAAAAAGAATAATACAAAAATGTTCCGATTTAAAATAATAGCAGCGATTAGGGATTTTATAATGAATCATTTGTAAAAGCAGGATGTTTTTTCTTTACCAGGTGAGAAATCGCCAAATGAAATACCAGAATGGGAACGGGAAATGTATTAACAGTGTGGGGCTTTGAAACCTTGATGCCGCTTAACAATCCTTAATAGCTTCTCCACAGGGAGGCCGTTGGAGTCTTTATCATCTTCTATACAGTGGAGAAATGCCATCTCCATACTCAGAACCATCTTTCATGTCTGTTGGTCTTTATCGAGAAACTCGGCAGAAGAGCCGACGCACGCCCTGAACCAGCTGTGAGTGGATCGGCCACATCACGAGGGGGAGGTTTTAAATAAGACAAACGACCTTGCCTGGCGCACCGTTATTGCATTGCACATCTTGGCAAACACGGCCAAGCAATGAGGAAATCTAAAGTGTTTTGAAGAAGGTGACTCATTAGGGATCCTGTTTGTAACTGGATTAGTCATTTTAAAAGAAATCCAAAGAAAATGGATATCGCTCCATTATTAAGAAGCAGAATGACCAAAATATTACTTACATTATCATACATGAATGTTTGGACCAGTTATGCTAATCACACAATATATATTGCAAGATACTGTATAATACAATCCCAGATTAATAATCCCAGAATAATCTTCAAGGCCTATTTTAAACCCAAATGGACACAGTCTCATTCTGCCACAAAACCATATCTTGTGAGCTCAGACACTAGTCAAAAGTCTCTGTGGGATTAAAGATGTCCCACCCATCTGACATATTTCAATTACATTTCACAGTAATATGAATACCCCGCTGAAAAATCTGTAATGGTTAATTATTTTAGAATCCCTCGAAATCATCATAACCTTAAAATGTATACTTGAAATAAATCCAAGTGGCATGCCAGTGTGCTTAACAGGGTTGTTGATGTGAGACCGCCCTGATTTTCAAAATAAAATCCCCCTTGCAGTTTCAAGAACTCCACTGGTGACTCTTTTTTGGTATTAGTTAAATTTAATATTAGCTTTACTGAATAAAGTACTACTGGATCTATTATGAAGCAGTCAGTATTGTCATTCTTGAAATAACTAGCAAACTGGTTTTCTAATTTTCTACAGGAAAGAATCACAGATTGCCATGTGACAGTTCAAAGTGACTGATTAAGAGGTAGCTGCCGAGTGGTAACAGGAAATAGTGGCTTTGTGGTGAATTTCTGCGGCTGCGGGTGACGTTTTCTGAAGTGGTTTAAGGATTGGTCTCCACAATTCCCAGTATAATAACGAACTCAAAGCATTTGGATTTCTTTCCCCTTTAAAAGGACTTTAGTTAAGTGCTGCTATCCCAGAAATAAAGCAGCCGATTATTTTTCCAATACTGGAACAAGCTTCCTTTGTGGGGGAGAAGGTCATAATTAAGGCACTTGTGGGATCTGAGGTCACAAATGGTTGTTTCTATACATAGGCTATAATAAGTGTGTGGGTATATATATGAATGCACACACTTATTATACACTTCATATGTATGTGTGCTGAATCTTAGATTTTTTCATTATTTTGTTAATTTCTCCTGTAGAGGCCTTTAATACCGGCACTGTGACTTACGAGGTTAATTATAACGTTGCGTCTTACTTGGTACACACACTGCGGCTGGGTGGTGAGGGCTGAGGTATATCATTAAATAGAGACTGTAAAACAAAAAATAGGCCAGTGACAGATTTGTTCTCTGGTGGGTGAGTTTACAGCCTACTGACACACTCCCCACCCAGCTGTAACTCCAGAGTACAGATATTGGATATTTTGATTGCCCTGCCCTGGTTACAATGTAGTCCACATTCCTCAATTAGATACGCAAACATTTAACATGATATAAAATACAATTCAATAAAAGATAAGTGTAATAAATTCCGAAACACTGTTTTTGTAACCTTCTAAATTAAGTGAAACCTAATAAGGAATACAAAGACTCATTTTAATTATGCATAATTATTTTAATGGTCTTTTATGAATTAGGAAAAATGTGTAGGCTCAAGCATAAAATGCACAACCAGTTGTACTCCTTTACACAAAAAATAATGCCTTGCTTATTCTGGAGAGAGGGAGAAAGAGTGGGGGAGAGAGAGAGAGAGAAAGATGGGCAGATTATAAATGTGGATGAGATGTCCTGAAAATATGGAGCAGCTAATTGCTTCTTCAGGTGATGTCCGATCGGGCCTGAAACACCTGCTGTCCTTTGAAAATGTCCTGAACGAAGGAGTTTCAATGGCATCGGCAGCATTGTCTTAGACCCGGGCTGTGACAAGCCCACAGACGGCACATTTTCTCATATGCTGTGTAAAAGTGATTTCCGTTTAAAATTGTAATGTGGAACAGCAGGAGAATAATGAATCTAGCGAGTGCCTCAAACTGGAGATGCTCCAACCAATTTACCTTTGTTTTAAAGCCGTCTGGAATAAGAATGAGACAGGGAATCACTGCAGGCCACAAATCCTGCCATGCTGAACTTAAACCAAAGTATGAACAGATATTCATGTAACACATTATCAATTAGCCGCCACCTGCATTAATAAAGTAGCTTTCCTGCATTCATTAAAAACCATAAAGTCACTCCTGTGCATTGTCAGTTTAAGTCTGTCCATTACTCCTTTACAGACAAACTAAGCCTCATACACCTGAGATGTGTCTTTGAACATGATCTCATGCCTCTGGTGTTAAATGAATCATGACATTATGATAGGAATAAATAATGATGCTACCACACACTTCATTTGCACGGATTGTGATTATCTAACGAACACACACGATCCAAAAAGTAAGAGACAAGATTTTATATAGAACTATAGAATTCAGGGCTGTAGAAATAGTTCTGAGGTTTCATCTGATATTCTGTGAAGAAATAAAACAGTGATGTAACCTTTTATCAGTCAGTCAACATATTAACCTTAGGAGTGCCCTTAGACGATCTGATCACCTAATTATCTCATTAAAAATCCTTTTAATTGCCCATAAAGTTTAACTGGCTTTAAGACAATGCGATAAAAATGTCCTATGGTCTTATGACCACACTGTGAATGACAAAATATCCTAACTTAAGGCTGAGGGTATCTGAAGTATGAAACATCTTAAACTAGCACGGAGTAAACAATGTTATCAAGAACAATAGCATCACAAATACAGTACTAGTACTGCCAGACGTGTAGCCAAAGGCAAGAACTGATTTTCCACATTGTATCATTGCTGAGATGTTTAGTCATTTTCTGGGGCTGACTGATCTGCAATCTGTGCTGAAATGCAGTGTTATACTCGACGTGCCCCAAATGTAAACACACTGTTCAGGTGGTGAGAATTCCCAAACTCTCATCACCTAGAACTGCATCATAAACTAATACGTGACATCTGAGATCACCAAGCTGTAAGTTAAATCTCTTTCACCAGGAACACAAGAGGAGTCATGACTAGGTAATCTTCCATCCATTGGGTTTAAACTTTAAATATATCTTTTTTTTTTTTTCTAAAGCTTATATGCATATTCAGAAATGTCCACCTCTATACTATTATATTAAAGGTCAACTGGAAAACAAAATCCTTAGTTTTAGTATTACAGATTATGCACCATTTGTTTGCTTTGTCACTTTCTGCAGTTCTGTTTAATGATTAGCCTAATAAAATACAAACCATGTCAATGGAGACTTGCTATGCAATGGGTGGTTTATTTTTAAACCTGCTTATAATATAATTAAATTGTAGTCTGATGTCCATATGTTCTCATATTATTGTTTTCACTGTAAAACACTTTTAACCAATAGAAATGACTCACTAAACTGCAGGAATATAACAAATATTAAGGAATCTAGTTTGCAAGAATAATTTCACATTGGGGCATGGATCTAGTGTGCAAGACAATGTAATACTATGAAAAAAAACAAAACAGGATTTTAATGAAACAGACATTTGCTTTGACCTGTTTTTCAATCTCTTTTTTATGCCACAACACATATAAACTCCAAAGGAGAAGAGAACCATCAAGGTTTCAAAGGTTTCTGCTGCTGTTTATGGGGAGCAAGGGAATCAATTCACACAGGAAACAGGAAACCAGGGTCAGCACTCATGTAATGATTCACAAATATTTGTGGGCATAAAAGTCTTTCCACACATTTAATAGGGAAAAAAAAACTAACCCCCCTAGCACACTGGCTTTCTTGAGCAATAATTCTCTTTCTTTCTTTGCTGTAGTTCCACAAACCATACCCCTTCCATTAAAACACACATATTTCACTGGACAACCCTATCGATTACAACAAAAATAAAATAAAAAACTGTTCACCCAAGAAATGATTAGTACATTGTTCGCAGGGAAAACCAACAGTTAGTAAGATGTGTAGTCAAGGACACATTCACAAAGATACATACAATGTTCAACAAGGGAAAAGGAGAAAAGCAGTAAGCTGTTTAACTTGTGAAGATAATTCTTCACTGGCTGTCAGTATAGGCATTTTTCAAAGTAAAGCTCCCAGTAACCCTTCACTCTGACAGTTTTAATCACCCACTGATGTAGGGTACTTTTCATAAAGAGATGCATGTAAAGCTGTTGGCCAATGGTAAACAGTTTACTTGGCATCTGTACAGCCAACGGCTTTTATCAATAGTGTGTAGGTGTGTGAAATTTACTTTGAGGAAGTTAGACATTCAGTGATGTCATTGAATAGCACTGACCATTGCTGGGAATTCACAAATAGAAGTACAGCATAAAGATAGAAAGAACACGCCTTTATAGTTTTCAATATTTCTATATTTAGACACTGCTACAGTGTCTAGGGTTATGACTTCATATATTTAGTAAAAGGTTCTGAGAAATTATTCATTTTAGTGATAAATAAATGAGCTAATATATTCCTTTATATATTAATAAAACATAGCTTTAAAACAAAAGTGCTTCTTGAAAAAATATATAATCAACTATGAAATACAGTCCAGAAAACAAACCAAAACCCCTCTTTTTTCAAGATCTTAAGCAAAAGCACTTTTGGTTCTAAGAAAAATACAAACATCGACATGATTTTAAATATAGAAATCTTCTAATTTGCTACAACAGTGTATGAACTCTACACGGCTAGACTATAGATCAGATTTAAGAAAAAGGGGAACAATATAATTTCATCTAACTGAAGCTCACAAATCCTTTTAACATTATAGGACAACTGTGTGGATAATGCTGTAATTGTAAAACATCAGTCCCAGCCACACCAAAATAACAATAATAATACACTTCACTTCCATTAAAGTAATTCAAAGCCGGCAGTTAATAATTAAACTGAAACACAATCAGAGACTCTGAGCATACAACCACTGGGTCCTATTATCATGTCTGATTAAATTAAACATTCGGATTTCGTGCATAGCCTTCTAAAGACGTATGCATTCATCAGCCGGGAGACCTTTACCAAAAATAAAACCTCCAACAATCTGAGAAGCAATTAATTCGTCTATACATAACCTGATAACCTGATTCTGCAGTCTTTACAGTTACAGCCAAGGTGGCTGACTTATTTCACACCTATTGCACTATTAACTCATTATTTACATTAAAGTAACATCATGATTACATTATTGTTTGTGTCTATCAAAGTCAAAGAAAGCATTGTAAATATCGGGGGATTCATAACAAATTAGCAATCCCACCCTACCATAGTCATTTTCTTTCTACTGGGTCAACTTTTTAAATAATCCCCGGTTAAGAGAAATGCTCATTATGCAAAGTCTGGAACAATTCACTGCAGATTAGCGAGGAATGCAAGGCTACTTACAAACACGTCCATGAGCAGGTGCTCCAACGTGACTTCGATATCTTCTAGTTTAGCTGCGAGAGTCATTGTGCTGCTGCTTCACGACCGATACTCCCAAGGACAATAAATACACAGACAAGTCAAATGTGTGTCTCCATTCGACTAAAAATCCATTTCAAACGCTGGGCAAAATCGAAAAAACGTCACAGATATGTCGGCACAAAACTCCCCAGCACCTATTATTGCTTCTTCTCGCTCAGTTTCTCCTTGGTGCAGTCAATACAGACGGTGAAAAATTAATGTTGAGCTAGAAATATTGCAATCAAAGAGGCTTGTTCCCTGTGACATGAATTTCAAATGGCATAAATACCAATAGGTTGCCTGGCTCATAGAGGCGCAGTGCACTGTAACTAGGAGACCACATCAGAGCCGAAGAGCTTGGAAGATACAGCAAACAGCGCCTTATTAACATTGATATTTATAGGACTAGTTCATTACCGATTATGAACCCCTCTCTGTTCTGTTGTGACCTTTTGTAAAGGACTGTCCACAGTGAAGCGCATTGTGTGGAGGGGCAACAGGGCCTACAGAAGCTGGCTGTGACCAATGCTGGGCCTATTCACATGAGCTTGCAATCAATGGTTCATTGTAACAGCCATTAAGCTCTTAGCTGGAATTTTAAGACTCGGATAAAGGTCCTGTGGAAAACAAGGAAATACCCAGTTTTCTATAGGAAACTTATGTAACACAGCAAAAGATAGATGCTGGCGGGTGTTGTTCATTTCCAATCCCGAAAGAGCTGGTTTGGAGGATGTTTTGATCGAGGGTGAGATCAGTGGAAGATGACACGACATGCTTTTGAAATTGTCAAACACTTTAAGGCAGTAATGAAGTATACATAGAACACATGACACATTCTCACTTGTACCCCAGCAAGATAATACAAGTTTCTATTTCTCAGGAATACATTTCGCCTTTAGTTAACCGCAAACTTTTTCATGTTTGTGAATTAGAGAAATGTCTTAGTTAATATGGACAGTTACTGCAAAACATGTACATTATTGATGCGAAGAGAAAGTAACAGATATACTGTATTAGTGAATATGGGTCATATGAAAAAATGCAGCTGAAAAAGTGCGAAGGGATTATTTTTAGGTTAGATTAGAATGTGCTAATTATGACTTATAATAAGTTAATTATAATAAGCGTATACTTGTGTTTTCTCCACTAACTTGCAAAGGAGATATCAGATCAATCAAAACTTTAGTGGATATCCACACATAAACGGAGGTTAGGAAAGAGGTCAACCAATGCCTTGTGGTCAGGGTAGCTCCTCGATTTGTGTCCCAGAAACCGAGAACAATGTCTGGAGTCAGAGCCATCGGAAGTGCTCGCCCTTGACACAAGACATAATTAGATTTCCTACAAGAGAATATGTTCTTTGATAAGAAAAAATAAAACAGGGTATACAGTACCGCCTTTAGTAGAGAAAGAGAAAGAAACACATCCTTGGAGGAGAAGAAATGCTGCCAACACCGTCATACAAAGTTACCTTGGGCTGCCTGGCCAGTCACGTCTTTAGTGCTAGAAGGTTATCTTCAGGCCATTGTGAAAAGATGGCAACAAAACCAATTGTGTCTGTCTTTCTGCAAACACATTTAAAATGTAATTAAACATTTAGAACCCTAAACGATGTCCAATTTTTTAAAACAGCTTTCCCACATCGCACGGATAAAAATAGTTTTATACCTAGGCTCTTGGCACATTTACATACATAATATATGAGAGCTGACATATTTTTGGGCCGATCAAAAAATCCCCAGCATTTTAGATATGCTTTTCAAACGTAGCTCAGAGCGTGTTCCAGTGTTTTTCAAACTGTCACGTCGCATCTATTTCCATCACTAATGGAAAACCTCCTTTTATGCCTTTTGAACAGCCTCGCATTAGCTAACACAAAGTCATTATTATTACTCGCCCTACAGTCTCAGCAGCAAGCAGTCTTTGAGGAGGGGAGTCTATATTTTCCCAAAGAAGCAGCCAGGAAAACAAAAAACAGTGTCATCCTCAGTTCTACAATTTTCTATTAGCTGTCTGCATAGAATAAATGCACTAGCAAGGGCTTCTTTATTTGTATTGTTTTACATCTTTTTCAAGGGAGATAGTATGCTGCAGACAAGCGTGGGCATTTTCCATTCATGCAGGCACATCTTTCCACTGAAAGGCAGTGAAAATGGTGTCAGGCGTGAGGGAAAACTGATGTGCAGAATTCCTCTAATGACTTTGCTGATACTCACTTGCTTCGGCCACCTGACACCCTTCAGTTGCGGAGAGCGGGTCCCCATTAAACTGCTTTGAGCGCGGCATCAGAGCAGGGTGAGGACGGCCGGACCGCCCGTCAATCAGCGCTTTTGGTGGCAACGAGAAAGACATCGCCCTTGTCAGGAATCCTTAATGTGATGATTTCATTTCTAATGCCCTGCCTTAGTCAATGCCAGCAGTGAATTGAATGCCGTTGTTGTTTTTGTTTTGCTTCGGAAGGAGGTAAGAAATAAAAAAAAAGACAAGTGTCACAGGGGTGAGGAAAAAAAAAAAAAAAAATTATCTTCATGGAAACTGAACTGTCTGCCTTGGATGAACCTGTCAAAACACTTGGCTGTTTCAGTAAAATGTTTCTGGTTAAGGTACTGCAAATAAGGTATCGGTGTGAAGAAAGTGAAATATTCTCGTCATCACAATGTTCAACGTTTTCTCACCGAATTTTCAAATCCGAGGTGATGAGGAGTGTCAAGCCCAAGCATTTAATCTGCAATATTCGCTCACCCTATTTAAAACCCCTACTCTTTCTTCTCCAGACCTATAATCATTAAACTGCCTCACTTGGCTTGGGACTCGCATGAAATAAACAGAAAATTGGCCTATCAATTTGGGAGTTAAATTAAGGCGATTTGTTTTCTTTACCGTTTGGCCTTTTTATTTTAACATTTTCATTTGATTATATTTGTGTGGACAGCAGATCTCTGATAATAACATGCAATAGATTATGTAATTGGACATCTCCCCCATGGCTATGGTTTAAATACGTCGTTATCGTTATCCTCGCTTCTTTTAGGTTGGCGTTTCAGAATTCTGCAAATCGGCACGGTGGTCAACCATCATAGAAACAGTGCCATTTCAGTCATGACTATTTCAAGAAATGATGGCTGGTAGGGGCAATTGCTCAAACTGAGAAAGAGCCTTGAATATACAGGTACACTATATTCTATTAGACTTCTTGTGGTTGTCCAACCCCAGTTTCCACCATTCACTGCAGTATTTATACAGGTGAACATTGAATCAAGCAGGCTTGTTAATTCAAAGCACAAAAAGTATTAGTAATTGATTGGCAATGAAAATCAATTGACTGTCACTGCATGGGGGGATATAATGAACCTGCTGAACATTAACCCTGTAAAAGGATCTGCTAGCACAGCATCCTGAACACTACTGTA
The DNA here is from genome assembly GCF_036373705.1 of Amia ocellicauda. Taxonomy (NCBI): domain Eukaryota; kingdom Metazoa; phylum Chordata; class Actinopteri; order Amiiformes; family Amiidae; genus Amia; species Amia ocellicauda. The sequence goes on along the minus strand of NC_089864.1, from coordinate 20,545,833 downwards.
ATGTATTATGAGCACCAGCCACATTTTATATGAACTGCTTATTTCCAGCAACAATAACAAAACAATCACAATATCCACAGTTGTTTGATCATCTTTCAACACTAACTGTCATCCTATGTATATCCTTAGCTGGGATATTTGGTCATAAACTCCTACAGTACCAGGTGTAATTTATAGCACATGTCCACAAGCAAACTTTGGAAAGGAATGCAATACTTTGTAGCACACCAATGTGAGATCCTAATCCCATTACGGAAGCCTCTTTAGCAGGGGGTGCTTTGCAGCTTTCTCGATTACCCAGATGTCCTTGGTTTCAAATCGGTCAGAAACAGAAATCTGATCACTGGTTTCTAAACAGTAAAGTAAACACTAATGTAGGTGAGAAAGCAATAGTGTGGCCTCATGGATCTATTTTTGAATATAATAAACTATGAAGGTTCAAGACAATTTATTTACAGTATTTTGCCTTCTCATGTGTTTATAAATAAATAAACAATAGGTCAAAAAGGCCCCATGTTGTAATTTTACTCTATATCAATAGTCAATATTAGCAGTAGCAATACACCATTGTACTAAAAATATAAATTATCATTCATCTCTTCCAAAAGAGGTATTTCTACAGAGAAAGGTTTTGTTTCTTCACTTGTTAAGATAGGAGGAAATCCATTGGGACCTTGTTTAGTTGAGTGAAAACAATGCTGAAGGCATCACAGACTTGGGGTCTGGTCCACAGACACCCACCCTACCCTTTTGACCCAGCAGTCAATGGATAACTCTTCTGAGTCTCAGGCAATCAGCTGTGACACTGGCCGTGTCACTCTCCTCGGAGCCGGGGCCAATGTAACAGCGACCTCTTGCACTGCTTCTCTATCAATCAGCAAGAGGTCAAGATGTAATTGCACTTCGGATTTACACTTGAGGGAGAAGGCTTAGTGCTCATCTGTAATTTATAAAAGAAAACTCTTGTGGCATTGCTGTCCACAGAACATTTGACAATATATTGCCTACTTATCAATCAGTATGTGCATGTACGTATGTATGTATGTACAGTGAGGGAAAAAAGTATTTGATCTCCTGCTGATTTTGTACATTTGCCCACTGACAAAGAAATGATCAGTCTATAATTTGAATGGTAGGTGCATTTTAACAGTGAGAGACAGAATAACAACAACAAAATCTAGAAAAACGCATTTCAAAAAAGTTATAAATTGATTTGCATGTTAATGAGGGAAATAAGTATTTGACCCCTTCGACTTAGTACTTGGTGGCAAAACCCTTGTTGGCAATCACAGAGGTCAGACGTTTCTTGTAGTTGGCCACCAGGTTTGCACACATCTCAGGAGGGATTTTGTCCCACTCCTCTTTGCAGATCCTCTCCAAGTCATTAAGGTGTCGAGGCTGACGTTTGGCAACTCGAACCTTCAGCTCCCTCCACAGATTTTCTATGGGATTAAGGTCTGGAGACTGGCTAGGCCACTCCAGGACCTTAATGTGCTTCTTCTTGAGCCACTCCTTTGTTGCCTTGGCTGTGTGTCTTGGGTCATTGTCATGCTGGAATACCCATCCACGACCCATTTTCAATACCCTGGCTGAGGGAAGGAGGTTCTCACCCAAGATTTGACGGTACATGGCCCCGTCCATCGTCCCTTTGATGTGGTGCAGTTGTCCTGTCCCCTTAGCAGAAAAACACCCCCAAAGCATAATGTTTCCACCTCCATGTTTGACGGTGGGGATGGTGTTCTTAGGGGGTCATTCCTCCTCCTCCAAACACGGCGAGATGAGTTGATGCTAAAGAGCTCGAGTTTGGTCTCATCTGACCACAACACTTTCACCCAGTTCTCCTCTGAATCATTCAGATGTTCATTGGCAAACTTCAGACGGACCTGTACATGTGCTTTCTTGAGCAGGGGGCCTTGCGGGCGCTGCAGGATTTCAGTCCTTCACGGCGTAGTGTGTTACCAATTGTTTTCTTGGTGACTATGGTCCCAGCTGCCTTGAGATCATTAACAAGATCCTCCCGTGTAGTTCTGGGCTGATTCCTCACCGTTCTCATGATCATTGAAACTCCACGAGGTGAGATCTTGCATGGAAACCCAGACCGAGGGAGACTGACAGTTATTTTGTGTTTCTTCCATTTGCGAATAATCGCACCAACTGTTGTCACCTTCTCACCAAGCTGCTTGGCGATGGTCTTGTAGCCCATTCCAGCCTTGTGTAGGTCTACAATCTTGTCCCTGACATCCTTGGACAGCTCTTTGGTCTTGGCCATGGTGGAGAGTTTGGAATCTGATTGATTGATTGCTTCTGTGGACAGGTGTCTTTTATACAGGTAACGAGCTGAGATTAGGAGCACTCCCTTTAAGAGAGTGCTCCTAATCTCAGCTCGTTACCTGTATAAAAGACACCTGGGAGCCAGAAATCTTGCTGATTGATAGGAGATCAAATACTTATTTCCCTCATTAACAGGCAAATCAATTTATAACTTTTTTGAAATACATTTTTCTGGATTTTTTTGTTGTTATTCTGTCTCTCACTGTTGAAATACACCTACCATTAAAATTATAGACTGATAATTTCTTTGTCAGTGGGCAAACGTACAAAATCAGCAGGGGATCAAATACTTTTTTCCCCCACTGTATGTATCTATGTATACATCTACCAATTTATCCACAACCGATTGCTATTTATTGGGAGAATACTGGCGATAGTACAGCAGGATGAGAAATGTGTATTCATTGCTAAAGAAAACCCTATATTTGGGTGTATGATTTAGGGAAGGTTTGGGGATTTTGTACATTACATCTAATGGCAACACCGAACAACAGATTTTATTTAATTCAAGTTTTTCATCAACATCAGTGGCAGTGCCATGAGGGAGATTAATTCTGCTCTTTACAGTGGGTGAACAAGCACTAAATCCACAGAATCACGACAACATCAGGGGGTGTCTTGTGTATGACTATTTGGAACATATTAAGCAGATTTTCTTCTGCAAAAATGCAAGAAACCAAAAGACAAACCTGACACATACTATGTTTGACAGTATTAGTTATTAGAATTAGTTTTGCTGAGAACACAGACCAGTACAAAGAGTTGTTCAGCACTGGGACAGAACAGCATTCATAGCACACAAGCTGTGTGTTAATGACTGTGGCATTACATCTCATGCATTACAATAACCTCTTTATTTTGCATATACACATTTATAAACAGCCAATTTATGAGGCACAACTAATGTCAGTTCACTTAAGAAATCCATCATTCCCCCATGAATAAACTGCATGTTTTTCACACTACAATAATACATTCAGTCTAGGAATATTTTGTGTTTCCATATCCTCTAATTATGTGCATATGGAGAGGTATTTATTTAACTTAACTTCATTAGTACTGTTCATGTTACCTGGTTCTATAGTCACTTTGCATTACTTACCTTAAATCGCAGCATCTCTGAAATGTGCTGATGGCTTTACAGCTGGCAATTCTCACCCTCTAACGGAGTTCTTTGACTTTTTCAGGCACTCAGCGCTACGAGTTTTCATATTCCTAAAGATTGTTCCTCGCCTGCGATCAATTTAAAGGCACTCACAGTAATTTGTGGAGCCCGGCTGAGATGAGTTAACTCCAGCTGCCATTTATGCAAAACCGGTCAGCGGTGTATTCCAAAGCCTTGCCCTCGTGCAGCCCTTCGACCAGAACTCGGCACAGGAATCATTAGGGAAGTACAGATAACGCTGTGTTCGGTATCCAGAAAGAGATCTTCATATCCTCGAATGACAAGCAGATGAATGAATAAACGGCAACCTTTGTTCGGGAGTTTCTCGCCCTTGCAGGTAAAAGACGTGTTGAGCAGGCTGGTTTCCTTAGCTGGAGTCTATTTTAGGCCTGTGCTGAAAGCTCCTTATCTGTCTTTAACTAATATCCCTCTTAGTTTTAATCTTCCCTTCTTAAGTCATTATAATGATATTTTTGTGACAAAAGTACGACTACACATCCATCTGCAGCCTCAACAACAAAATACATCAAGCTTGGGAATGGCTTTCTATAGAATACAAGATAGACACTCGAATTGTAAAGTTCTTGTGATATAAACAGCAAAATTAAAAAGATATACTACCTTTCAGGCTTAAACAAGATAAAAGCACAACCAAATACAATGTGTAGATAATTAGAGCAGTGTAAATCATTACCTTTAACTGATTCAGCATTTTAGGCTACTGCTTCACTAGATTTTTCTAACATTTCAACAAAACCAAAACATCTACAAACAAAGATGTAGAAGGTGCACAGCCACTGTAGGGAGGACCTGCAAGCCCTCGGCCGTCACAATAAACATCCCTGCGGGTGCCAGTGCTACATAATAACAGTGGCACGGTTCCAAGTGTGAAAAATGAAATCCAGATTGAATAATCTTTCAATAGTAGCTTTCTCTGAAAGCCTAAGAGCATTAAGAAAAGCACAGCTTAAAAATAGTAACGGCACACTATGCAGAAAAGTAGGGGTGCTCTGAAAGACAGGCAGCTCCCTCTGAAAAGGATGGAACAAAATGCTTTCAGCCCGGGAGAGCATCGAGAAAGGAATGGCAAATGAGATTTCTGACTGGTAACAAAAGACTTTAATTAGGAACAACTAAGATATTTACAATGACTTTTAAAAAACCTTTCAGAGATTTGTTTTCCTTTTTTCTTTTAATTTTCTTGAATTTCAATCTGCATTCAAAAATAGACAGATCTCTCTCCCTGGCAACTTCAGAGGCTGCTGCTGTAGACGCAGGACAGGAAGATGGAGGATGGGACTCAGTGCAGTATCCCTATTACTTTACGCTGCTTAGTCATCACCTGCAGCCATTTCTGCTGTGTCAGTCGGGCCACAGTATAGAGTGTCTCTTGCTCGGTCTGGAGGAAGGTGACCTCCGAGGCAGCACAATTGACAGTCACCCGAATCACATCACAGCTTTGACTCCCTGCCACTTTATTTTGATCAGCATTTCTGCTCTAAAACAGCCATTTTAGCCCAGTCAGCCGGAACGCCACCTGAATCATTAACACCCAGCACAGTAATGCTAAGAAATGTCACTGCCATAAGTTATTTCAAGTTTTGGGGCCTGCTGTACTATACAATTCACACTCATTCGTTTTGTAGATTACAAACAATATTTCTCCAGGTTCCTAAAGCAAAAAAAACATGTATTTTAATAAAGAAATGGACTAGTGAGGGGAAATAAATTCTGCAGAAAGTACTGCACCAAGGCAAACTGAGGTAAATCACATGTCTGTCAACATTCAACTGTTTTCGCACCCCTGAATGTTAACTAAAATAGAAAATATACATCCCAGGTTCATTAGTTTCCTGCTCTTCAACTGCAACTCCCCTGGGCATCAACATGCTTCACCCCACATGATCAAGAGAGCTTGAACTTCAGCTGGTGGGCAAATAAAGGGGATTTTCGCAGACTCCTCACAATGAGTTTCTCCGTTAATTGATAGTCCTGTTCCTACCTAAGGAAAGGATTAATGCACTGAACTATAACAAATACTAATTCTTTATCCGCTAGAGAAAAGACAGTCCTATATTAAAAGGTAATGTAGACACGCTAAGAGGCATTTACTGCTCCAGTTTAGAGATCTGCAGCAGCACAACTTTGAGTTTCCCCAATACTCAGAATCTATATCACTGGAAGGAAGCAAATAAAGGTTGAAGAAAATATAACAGAAAAGTGCAATGTTTTCATTTGATTGTATAATAATGCATTTTGCATTGCAAGTAAGTGCCAAGTGTATCAGAGTCGTGTCTTCTCCAAGTATACAATAGCACATCTTTAAAAAGCAACCCAAACCTCAACATGAACCTGAAATTCAATTCATTTTTAAACACCAAAAACATACAGATACCGTTCTACCGGAGGGATGTTTAAACATGCCATTTACAACTAAGTTTTACCCTAGAAAAAAATGAATAAACAAATAATGGTTTGAATAAATAAAAGATGTTAGGAATTATGGGGGAATGTTTTCCTTTTATGAGTTAAGCATTCATTCTGGAAACAGTGATGCACTTGAGAGTGTTCTGATTGTGAGCAGTAGTTGTTGATCCATTTCTTAACCCACTCTGTGCTCCACATTTAATTACTTAGGCAATTTCGTGCTTGGGGAATGCTAGAGCAACAATTTATTAATGTTTAAGGGGAGATTAACATTTTAAGGTATGAATTTGAAAATAGGACCTTCAGAAACACAGAGATGGCAAACCTAAATGGATGCAACCCATGATTAGGATTCTGGAATTCATCTGTATTTGATGGTTTCCAATAACCTATTACAACATGGACGCTTCTCTCCAGAGCAGACTATCATCCCAGAATAGCTGGTTATTATTTGGTTAATAAACACCACTGAACTGTCCATGGGAATACATAGACTCTGACCAATGTCTTACACAAGTCATTTCACACATTACATATTCCAGACTCATGCACCATGTTTGTTTAAGAGATGACAGTGTTTACAAAGAGGGTCACAAAAGGTGGGCGATACGGTTTTTGTGGCGCCCAATTGTGAGCGTGCTATTAGTTTAGTTCTTCCATAGTGACATGAATTCTTCATCGCAAAATGTCTGCTGCCAATAAATATCTCACACAGACAACAATGCCCTGTTTGTGCAGTAAACAGCAGTTAGACAGAGAAAAAAGACAGCAAACAATTAGAACAAAAACCCATTAGGATAAGAATGCTGGAAAGAGATTAAATATCCAATATATGGTTCTTTATGATACAGCACATCGAAGGATCTCAATCAATCTTTTGTTGTCATGGATAATTGTTGAGATGTAACTTATACATTTGTCAGCCAACTGGCAGCACAGTGCATCGCTGTAATCATGTTCAGCTTAATCTGAGATGCGTGCTACCTGGGGAATTTCACTCGGGTTATTGGGCCTTGCTGATAAACCTGGCAGGATGACAGCAGGCAGTGAGGCAGCCACCTGGCCAGGTCCTGAGTGAGGCGAAGGTCAGGAGTTCAGACTCAGAGGCAGAGCAGTATTTTCGTCAGGCACAGCAAGGCCACTGAATTAATTATAACGGTTGGAATTCAAAATGAAAAATCTTGAAGGCACAGAGAACTTTCAATCCCGACTTCAATGAGCTATCTTTTTCTCCCTTCAACTTACTAGACATATTTATGCTCCTTGAACGGTAGGAATATGACAGCACAAAGCTTTTGTGATTGGCCAAAATCAAAGCATAAATATAGAATATGTTGACCCAGATCATGAAACACCATTTTGATATGAATTTTGATTCAATACACTGGGATTAAACCCAATTTCTTTTATTCCATTCCTCCTAGGTATTCTTTTAGACACTCCCCATAGTTTGTATCCTCTGTAACATGCCACACATTTTAAATAACTATTCCAGTGTGCAGCTATTATCTATACATTTTGATGTGGCAACGGACTCTCAAAACAAGTTTCATGCGACTGCTCCTGAAAATTAGGCTGTGTGTGTCTGTCGCTAGAATTCCAAGTAATCTTGCTGGCTGAACGCGGCCGATTACCCTTCAACCACAACCAGTCTGTGTCAGATTAATATCTAATTCAGGGCAATAAAGTCTGGTTCTAAGGCTTTCATTAATGATGATTCGCCACCCTTAAAAAAGCATTACTAGAATTGGCTCAGATTTAATATGATTTGTAAACTGAAACTGAATCTTTTTTTCCCCCCTCATTATTGTCACAATAAATCTGCTAATCTAATAAAATCTGCAAAGGTGACAAGCTCTCATTATTAGTTTAACTCAGAACTCACTGTCCTCTTCAACTTCAACCCTCTCTTGATCTTACAAGTCGTATTCAGGGAAGTATTTAACAGGAGCTTTTTCTCTTTTTTAGCAGCATCAAAATATCCCAACAGAAATGCAGACTGAAGTGTGCGAGGCAAATGATTATCAGTGTATTATTGTAAACGAAAGCTGCGGCAACTCAGTGGAAACGGTAGACCGATATTTTAAAGAAATGTTTCTGCACAATCAGGGTTCATAATACATCACTGTCATGCGTCTGCCACTGCCTTTGATGTCACTTTTTGTGTTCTCTCTCCATCAGTTTAAGAAGTTGGATATGTGTGTGATTTCAGTGTCTCTAATCTTTTATTCCAAATACGTCTCAGCACGCCACCAATAAATCACAGCCTCTGCCAGCTTCTAGCTACTCGGAAAGGGGTATTCGAATAGATTGAAAGATTACCCAATCTGCTGTGTATCGCGGAGACAGCAGATATCAGTACACAGGCTCCACTCAGCTCTTGTGTATTAAGGAGGAAAGCTGATAAGAATGTAATTACAGAGGAATAATTATAGCTCGATCTCCTTGTACTTTCACTTCTTCCTAAAAGATTTACGGTGAAAGTGCACTCCCCACCAAAAAACAATACGAAAATCAATAATGATGGCTTTTTGGCAAACCAACGTTCCCATAAAACAAAGTGACTTCCAGAGGTTGAAAAAGGAATGTGTTATACTGGAAGGAAGCTGATATTAACATGTGTTTAGTCTCCATATCCCGATAAAGATGAACATTGTTTTATATTTTTCAACTAAAAGTTCAGATAGAATTGAGTAGGGCAGATATAGAAAATATGGGTAGGTATTTTAATTTGTTTTTTGTGCAATGCATATTGATATTTAATACTGTAGGTAAATTCATCGTTAATTGTTTAGTAGGTTTCTGCTTCGAAATGATGAGATTTGCACTCTTCTACCTGTTGCTCCCATTTCCCAGAGAGGTTTTTCCCTGTAAGTAGGAAAATAATTTCCTGCTATCCGAGAACATGATATATTCCACATGACCTGAGCCCCACAACAGTACATCACCTATTTCCAATTATATTTAGCCTTGTTCGTATGATGACATGCTCCCTTTTGACTCAGTCAGACAGAGAAGTCAGTAGGGAATAGGAAACTAATAGAAAAGCACCCCCCCCTTTCACGACTCAAAATGGTCTTGTCTTCTGAGAACGCAAGGTCTAGCGAACATGGAATTCTCACAAGAGTTCACCCTGATGTTCAGTCGTGCAGCTGCGAATTCATGTTTGCTTAAACCTACACACATCTGCAGCTTAACCAGCCAATTTAATAATCCATCTTTCTGTATTTGGTCCACCTAAAACTACGATCAGTTTCCAAAATACAGGGCATTGAGAGACAGAAAAGAAGAGGCCAAAGTTTCTTCTCAAATGGTCTTGTTGTTCATGTTTGTTGAATGCCAAGCAGTAGGACATGCTTTTCAGAAGTTCAAAGAAACAAGCTCCCAGCATTTATTTATTCTGAGCGGCAAAATACTGCTCTCCATTTGGAATTATTGATTTTACTGCTGAGTGAAAACACTGATAAGGAATTTAATGAGGCCCGTGCCCCAAGGAGCATACCTGACGTTGTGCCCCACAGCTTCAGAAAGATCATTAATATGCATCATTATGCATACCAAGGCATGACTGACTGCCTATATAATCTAATTAACCAGGCCCTGCTTTCAGAGGTCTGCGGCACTTCCCAAGGGCGATGAAGCAGGCCAGAGAAGTACAGGCAGCACGGAGAGCGCGCGCAATTAATAAATTATCCGCAAGAGAGATAAGACGTATGGATCTGATATAAAGATGGGGGGATGTGGCACACATTTATTAATAATAATTGACCGGTCTTTCCTAAAAATTAAAAAAATTAAACTAAAAAAATCTAAACAAAACAAAGTTGATAGAAACATTAAGTATTAGTGTAACACTGCAATCAGAGATGAGAACTAAAGTAATCCATAAGTACAGTTTCAGAATAGTTACAATAATCTCCTTTGGATCTCAATCTGGACATAAATAGTTAAAGTTACCCCAAACAAAAATGCCAGAGGGGTACATTATTGTGTGTGTCTTTATTTTCCAATATGGGATTAGCTTTATCTATCTTTTTGTTCCTGTTGTGTAAGACAAACAGGATATACAATTAAAGAGGCTGGGATTTAACAAAATGGTCCACTTTGGGGATTGACACTCCGCTCACGTAACAACCTAGCTCCCCAGTTGCAGCGTTTCAAATACTCCCTACCATTTCCTCTTCTCTCATTGCTTATAAAACATTTACATTTATGCAGCAGAGTAACCTAAACACACACTGTGGTGTGATACCGCAGCAATACCTGGGACTTATAGGCACTCGAATAGGGCAGGAAATATATTTCCTAAAGGTTACAAAGGGTATTTCAGACACTAAATAAAGATAATAATATAAGCAATAGATGCACTTATAGTTCAGTCAATTCCTGCTTTGTTGGTATAATTTACATGTATAATTACTGTCTCTATTTAAAGACATTGATAATTTTAATGTTTCACTCATTCACATGCAGCCTGAGTTCAAGGAAATAGACCTTGTAAGTGTGCTATTGAAGGTACCAGGTAGGTGTGTCCAGTATACCTGTGCAACTTCAATATAGAACTGGAGGACTACATTCGCAAGCTGGACTAAAATGCTACATTCACTAAAGCAATGTGTGACAACAAATCACCTTCAGTTTAAAACGAAACACATTCAAGTTGCATGAACCTTTACCACCCATATGTGAACATCTGGATACAAGATACAAGACCCAAGATACATGAAAATCATAAATCAAAGCATAAATACTTAAAATATAATTTCCAGTTTATATATCTGGAGTTACAGGTGTGCATCCTTCATGTTAAAATGCTGAAATGCAGCCAAAATCTTCCCTTATTCAGACACCTCAGGGACTGTGAGGCTTTAACGTGCAATCTGCATCAGGGCCGAGCTGCTTTACAATCTTCTTTAATCTTCCAAATTAAATCATTCTGCAGTTGTCACCGCATGTCTGAGAGACCTCTTACAATTAATCCTGAGATGCCTAGTTTTCTCCCCCAAAGCAGTTCTGTCGACCCCATCACAACAAATTTGACTTAAACAATAGGAACAATGTAATAAACTTAGCAGTAAATTGCTTGCACTATTCAAACATGAAGGAGCAGAACGTCTCGGTGCATTTTGTTTCCAATGTATTATTTTCATATCCGTGAGCAGGATAGTTGTTGTAACATCTGCCATTTGCAAATTAAATGTCTTCTAAGCAGATTTAGCAAGATTCCCTTTACACGCCCGAGTTTCAGGCTGTGGAAATGACCGCCAATACAGTGCTGTAATTAATTACTGTCATCATATGCAGGAGCCATTTCTGTTAATAATTGATCAATAAGAATTGGAAAAAATTAAACTGTAAAAGTACTTTCTTCTATTACATAAAAAGGCAAATGAAAACAAATGAATACAGCGATGTTCTAGACAGGGACATGTGTAATATTGTAATGTTTTACTGAATAATTTTAAATGTCAAATATATATGTATTGTTTTAAAATCAAACATGAAGGGCTTGACTCATTGTGTAGTAATAAAAATTGAGAAAATGTCATGTCTGGGATGTGGGTTACTGAATGCAAATAGCTTCCTGTCACCTGTCACCGTTACAGTTTTTAAGCATACTTATGAAGGTAATAGAACAAAAGCAAAAACATAAGTTATATGCAGATGCCTTCAGGATCCCTGACATTCAGCCACTTAGCTGATGAAATATGCAGTGCAGAGATCTGTACCCAATAAAAATCAATATAACTCAAAGTCTCATTGCGCTGGGGTTGTGTTCTTTCCATACGATTGTAGATTAAAAAAAAAAAATGTATATGTCTGGGGGCTGTTCATGGACGGATCTCCCTCTGCTTCTCAATCTCACAAATCAAAGAGGTAACAGCGAGTGTTAATTATAAATGAATATGGCCTTCAGTGACTTAATAAAATGTACTCCCTTTCTACTACTTTCAACTACTTCCTCTTCCATTATAAGGCCTTCTAACTAATGAAACCCAAATGGTGTGATTTTCGCTCAGGACGATCCCGTGGTGTTCCTTGATCGCTCCGCATCCAGATGTACTGGCTTCCCAAAGCTAACTACAAACGCTGGCGTTACTTCAGCCCTGAACAAATGCCAAGATCAAGAACTGTCTAAAGCGAGTTCCCAAAGCATGTGTTTTTAATAGGTCACCAGGCCTTTACCGTAAAAAGCCGAACCAAGGATTCACATGGGCCCCAGCTGGGTCTTCTGCGCCGTTTCATTTGATCGCACGGGATCTCAGTGCGCAGGCTGAGGTCCTTTGATATCTGACATCAAGCTTTGACGCCAATGTGGGAAATCATAAATCTAATTATCATTGAGTGGAGCGGGTGGGATTATAAGACACTTATGAATACATAATACATTATTTATTAGATTGCAAACATATGCATTAATGTGACAGCTGTAGAAACATGACATAATTATTAATAATTAACTTGATCTTAGGGACCTGTCCCGCTTTCCAGACAATGAGATGGGATCAGCATTGATATAGGCTTCATAAGGTCAAGTTGATTGTTTTACTTGTGCTAACACATTAGATCATCATTGTTGTGTTGTTCATCCAACTTTATAAACATGGCAAAGCAAAGAAGAAGAAAATACACACCATTCACAAAAAGCACACAGCATCTGACCCAAACATCACAACTGACAACACACCAGTGATTCTTGCAAATAAACCTCCCATTTTCTCCGATAGTGAGCGTCAGCTTCTTGCTTTCCCTCTTACAACCAAGCACTATACATTAACTCAATTCATGTCAGGGCGCTCTCTGCTGGTGAGAGGAAAGGTTTTTCACAATTTCCTATCTGCAGCAGCTCTGATCAAAGATAAACACCTATTCGGGATCACACCTTTTGGTTATTTTGAATTGGATGTAGTTAAGATCTTTATAAATTGAAGGAGAGTTGAAAATGAAAATGCTTTGCTCCTGCCTTAACACCTGCCTCCCACATGCAAGCTTAAAAAAAATGAAATATAGGAAAATATTATGAGATGACCCACTGGTGTCACTAGGTAATTTAAAATGAAAATTGTTTTTTCTAACACCTACTAAGCCCTCAGTGTTTATCCAAAACTCATTATTTAAAGGATTGACCCAAATTCTTCCTCCTGTGTCTGAAAGTATGCATTTACTCAACTTGCCATTTTTTTCATCTTTATGTGAGCTATAATTATTTTCTTCTCTTAATCTGAATTATTGTTTACTGTGTGCTTATATATGGCTACCATATAGTTTAGGTATTATGATATACTTTGGTAGTGTATTTTTTGTGAAGTTTTATAATCTATCTGTAGAAGCCTTCAAACACTTGAGATTTCAAGAAATTCTACTTGAATCACAAATGTTTACATGTCCTTATCATTAATAAGATATTACCCTTTGATATGACTTTACAAAATTATCTTAAAATGCACATTCCAAGGTTAATACAAAAGCCAAACTTGAATTGAAAACATAACACATATAGATAACAAACTGAATGTTCAAAAGGTCAATATAAATGGAAGTCAGTATGGAATACCATGCAGCAGGAATGATGATTGCCTTAGAAATGTCCAATTCTGCAGGGTGACTTGGCCCAGACTTCTGAAGGGCTTTGAAATTCAAAACTGAAGTGGAGGCTGACATGCAAAATAGGAAAGTATCCAGCAGCTTCCCTTAGGTGACCTTGAAATACCCTTCTTAAATAAATAAGGAAGTGTAATTTCCTAATGCTCACTGAATCATTTGCATTGTATTTGGCAAAAGAATATACAATTCTAGTGGCGAGCGTATCGTGCAATTTCCCTTTCAAATAATAATAATCATCATGATAATCATGACAATAATAATCATAATAATAGTAATACTGCTACTGATAAAACTGCTTTCTCCACGATACTATAACATTATGATAGAAATGTAATAATCGTTGACACTGCTTGGTTGCTGATGGCCTAAGTAGGATGCAAATACTTATTCAGTGGCCTCACCTTTGTCCACTGTGGAAATCGGCTCATATTAAAGCCTCTACATTCTCCTTTTCCAGTTTGAAAATGTTGTTGGTTAGAGACCAAAGAGTGAGTGACAGAGAACTTGGTGATAGTTCTCGGAGATCTCACAGCATCATACATTACCTGAGACATTCATTTCACAAGTGCATAAATTACATCAAAAAGCAGCAGTATTTTAAAATGGACTAATATTTACTTTTGCCAAAGCTATTGAAGATACTCCTCCCAATTCATCAGATTCCCTCAGGCCCAGCTAATCCCTTTAGAAATAGGAAAGGAACAGACTGGTGCTTGTGATTCAATGCTAGTTTTCAGAAAATCTGTGCAAAAATAGGAACCACACCAAAATGAAAACAGCATAAAATTCAGGGTTTGTCATTTTTGACCATCTCTGCTGGGAGAGACTGTGGGACAGCTGTCCAACTGAACCTTCAACTGATCTCCTTCAGAAAACAGCTTTTCAGAGTTGACATGTTTCTAATTAGAGCTCACAGTTTACCTAATGCATAATTTCCCCCCATTTAATTGACTTAACAAAAATATCATACATATTGTAGGTGCATTATTATGACATAAAGGAAACCTAAACTAATAATCAATAGGTCCATGAATTTCTATTATTTTGTGAGACTGAGACACTTTATTCCTTGTATCTATAAATAATAAACTATGAATGCCACTGCTAAATTCCTCTTATTTCAGCAACAGCAAACACCTCTGGTTTTGATTAGAGGTATAATTACTACTATATAATCACATGATCAAGACAAATGAAAGATCATTAAGGATAAAGTTGGAAATATAGGCTGTATATAGACAGAATCTGACTTGTTTTAACCTGTTACTATCTTTATAATCACATACCGAAGCTGAAACTAGCCGTTTCTGATTCGGTGGGAAGATGCCGGGGGGGTTAAAGCCTCCCAGTGGCGGTTATGTAACCATAACAACAGACACCCACCCACAATGCCAGACTGCTCCAGACGCGGCGCCGATAGTAAACAAGCCATTAAAATGTGTTCGGATTCACAGCACAGGGCTGTCCTCCGTTTGTTTCACTTTTACAGGCGCTCAGTGGGTGCAATAATTATAATTATGTAAAACTGCACAGGGAGATTATTAAATGGCTTCATTGTCTGAGGTTGCCCTCATTATACATAGGATAAAAAGGGCACTGCCAGGAAACTCCTTATAGGAATGGCACAGTTTTTATTTATTTATTAAAATACGTAAATGACTGTGCAGCCCATCTTTCTTATTTTTAATAACCATCATATATTAAAGCCCCCTTTGGCTAGACCTGATAAGGTTATCATCCCTTGAACAGATGTGTAAAGCTACATGCTCCACTTCAGTGCAGTGCTTTTTAAAGAATGCCATTTAAATCTTATGTTTCCCCGGTTGCTTACTCATAAACATGTCATAATAACATGATAACCAGAACCATACAGAACAATTCTGGGCAAAACAATGCAGGAGGGCCAACAGTATATGAAATATGGAAACTCAATAGAAAATATACATATTATTGTATTATGTTAGTTGGGGTGCTTTAACTTTATAACGATTAAATATTTTTGGTTTGCAACTAACCACAGCAAAGTACGTCCTTAAACTTTCATTTTATTGTTTGCCCAAAGGCTCCCTCAGCCATTTAAAAATAGCAAGTGGAAACTATGGCCACTGCTTGCACCTTGCACAAATGTATTGTATGGTTCTGATTCAATAGCAAACACAAACCTGACCATAAAATGAAACCATACAAAAATTGAAAACTCAGACTTTTGTTTATAGCAAATACAACAAACATGTCGTATGAATATACAATGAGTTTATTACTTGATTTGTAGTTACAGCTACTACTGTTTTCAGAAGCTTCCTTAAGGCACACAATGACACAGTGATTCATATCACTTTTATGTTAATGACCTGTAACTACAAGAATTACTGCTATTCATCTGCACATTTCTACATTTTATTGCCAATAAATACGAAGAGTTGTATTTTTATGGTACTGACAATCACAGAAATATAATGTAAATGAAGGAGACGCATATGATGTAAAATTAATATTCCAGGGAGAGGGAAATGCAATTTAAACATGATTTAATAACTTAAGTGGCAAGCAATACAATGTTTAGTTAAATTTAATATTTCAGCAGAAAGACAGATACAGTAGAAGTCATTGAGCTGTAAACTATAACCATATATATTTTTTGTGTTTTCCCTCATTAAACATTGAGCCGTGAGAAAAGGGATTAGGTTTATTAAAATACCAAAAGCAATGCTGACAATCAGTGGGAACCTGATATTTTCCATTTCTATGCAGTTATTTTGGCAGGTTTATGCAGAGCTTTGTAAGTCACTGAAGCACACATTCACAAAGTGAGTGAAACTATCAAGAAACCCTCCCTCAGCCTTCCATAAAATACACAGTTTCATTTTACAAAAGTAACTGGAAACACCTTAGCTGGATACACTATTGTTTTTTTCTTGCATAATTTATCAAAGACCATATATCATAAGCTACCATAGAACTGCTGAACAGCACAGAAGAAAGTTCCTTATAATATCTATAATATATAAGCTATCTTTATGTTATATGACAACAAAGTCAAAACTGTAAATTAGTATGGTATTAAAAGCAAATGTAATCACATATTAATGATAAACATTTTGGTCCTCAACCTGACATTTCTCTTAAAAATGGGTTCCATCTCCTTACTGAGCTCAGAATTTGCTCACTTGGTAACATCTTAATGTGCTCTTTTCTCTTTGGTTGCAATCTCCTGTAATGCAAAGCCATGAGATAATTAAAAAAATGATCTTTGTGCTCATTAGAATTCACACAGCCATATCTATTAAATACAGAGCACACAATTTCACAGCTGGCTCAGTGGAAATGTAAATTGTGAATTAGTTCAGTTTAGCATGAAGGCTGCGATGTATGCAAATGTACTAAAAAACAACTTCACAGTAAGAAATGCACCTGTACATGCCTTAAAACCTGGTGAGGGTATGCACTGAGACCTCTCCTTCCCCCTATATGGACTTCAAACTAGAGCAAAGAAAAGCGACTTCAATCTATGTTTTGCTACATCGTTAGACATTCACAAATCTGCAGCCTTAACTGAAGATATACAAAATGAGCTCTACAACAAATTATAAACATTTAACTTTTTCCTAAATTACATAACAAACCCCAGACTACTTTTAAAAGTCACACACAGTTATAAACACAAACAGCCTACTTCATTTGCATTGGGATTTTTCAATGAAACCACGCAGATTGTCACATCCAGTGATGTATTATCCAGGATTTACACAAGGTCAGCATCTATTGCAAAGGTTACCAGGAGGGAACACGTTTCATCAAGCTGTCGTCCATCACACAGAAATATTTATTGATGAAATGTGAGGAAAGGATAAAGGATAGGTACGAAGTCAGGGGGTACCTGCATACTAATAACTATGGACTACATGATTCATTTGCTATAATGGCTGCGTCTTCTTGGGTTTTCATGTGGAAAAGCAAGTAAGGTGTCACAATGACAGAGTGCCATTTAGGGACGATTTTAATTGTTACATACGTATGGTTTGTTTTTTACAAGAGTCAGATTAGAATGGGAGGGCTCTAAATTATAAAGAGCAACATGATTGAAGATGAGATAAGTGAATTCATGATTAGGTCAGTGCCGTTTCATTTCTTGTTGTTTCCACTTTAAAGAAAGCCTAAAAAAGGTTTAAACAATAAATAATGAGGGTTACGCAAGGTAAGGTAGGTGTGGATTGAGTGGAAAAACGTCATTGTAAATAGGGAATTAAATAGCTGTTTGAAAATGTCAGTTAGTGTTGGCAAGGCAGACCCATTATTTTGTTTGTCTTGTATTTCAAAGTCAGCAGTCTATTGGGCAGCGGTGAGAGAAACAATGTCTGCTGCAGGATCTATACGTCGCTTGGAGCAATTCACTGGTGGGTAAAGGTGTGCCACTGAAATGTAAACAGGCAGGAACTTGAAAACACAAAACAAAACATTAAGTGGCAATATATTTAATAGCCAAATAATGACATATTATGGGAACTATGTTCAATTCATACTAAAATAAACTTAAGGAGTACTTCATATTATGGGATGAGCTGTATGAACTTAATACAACAAAATAATGACAAGACTATTTATTTCATTAAATCTTATAATCTCTTTTAAATAAGCACAATGAATGTATTTTGACTATTCATTCTTAGTGTATGTCATTTAGTATATGTATATATTTTACATATATATATAACCTTAAAACATAATTCATAAGTTTGATTGTGGACCATTGTTATAATTTCAGGAAAAATATATTAATTTATTCTGTTACAAATACAGTTATAATTCCTTTTAGGAAGGAAACTGTTTAAATGAACATTAATGGATTATTGGATTTAAAATCACTAGAGTATAAATCTAAAATGCATCACTGCATAGAAGCATATTCAGTCTGTTACCTCCTGTGCTTGGTGTCATGAATTGCCCTATAACCATAAACCTAATATTAGAAGATGCATGCTCCTTATTGAAAGGAGTGAAGGAAAATCTATCTTTTTAAGTTCCATAACGTGTAAATGGCTGGAATCCTACATTCGAAATGAACTTGATTTAAAAACTAGTCCTGGGAGAATTCTCTTCCTAAATCACATACATAGAACATAAAAATGCAGAGGAAATGACACGGGCTGATCACGCAGGAAACTGTATAGCTCATGGGTGTGTTACCATGACAACATAAAGCATCTCCCACACCGTGCTGCGAGCGTTACCAGTGATACGTCTCCCGTCGACTGACAGCTATTCGTTTGGTCCTGGTGTGCGATGACAACTCTCCCCACTTACATATTATACAGTTTTTTTGCATAGCTATGTTAATGAAAAAGCTGCAGATCTACTTTTATGTCACATGCAAAGATCAAACTGTTTTTCAAAATGACATTCTAATTTGATGTTGTGATTTAACCCTTTCTGAAATACTGTGTACATATTAACCCATATGAATCCTCTTAAAGCTGGGAAATAAAAATCCCCCAGAAAGTCTCCTATGAATGAGAGCAATTCAATATAACCTTTAAACACCTCTGGAAAGGCATATATACAGCGCAAAGGATCACCAATGTTGTCTATAGGTGTTGGGCTTAAACAAATGTTAGGAGTTAGAATGCTTGACAATATGTATTTACATGTGAAAAACGACCTAGAAGACGACCACATAAAAGATGGGAAGATTAAATAAACTTTGCAGGCGTGACATGGAAAAGAGAAGCTGTAGTGGAAACATCTTGGGGAGTGGATCAATCACTCCATCAGTGGATCAATATAGGTTGATGGTGATGATGATGATAAAGATATATATAGTTAGGTCCATAAATATTTGGACAGTGACACAATTGTTATCATTTTGGCTCTGTACGCCACCACGATGGAGCATGATTATGTTAGTTTGTCCAATTACTTTTGAGCCCCTCAAATTGGGGGAAACGCATTAAAAAAACATAAAAATGGGTGTAATTCCTACAACGTTCACCCAATTTGGATGTAAATACCCTCAAATTAAAGATGAAAGTCTACACTTAAAGCACATCTTGATTGTTTCCTTTCAAATCCACTGTGGTGGTGTACAGAGCCAGAATAATGACAATTGTTGTCATTGTCCAAATATTTATGGGCCTAACTGTATATATATTCACCTGTTCCCATAATCCAGTGAATGCATTCCTCCTTCTTAGTTGCACAAATAAGGTCTCCCCTATACAATTAATCTTAGCACATTATATGCTGCATGGGGAATGGGTAGCCAGGGGGAATTTGTTTTATTTGAAAATGGCAGCCAAAGTCGACCGCATGTGACCGCAGCATACCCCCCCTAGAGAAAGGTCAATAGCTATTCCATTTGCCTGACTGTACTCCTTCGCTTTGTCATTGTACTCATTTATAGTACAGATATGAGCCAAAATCTAAGTAAGTGTACATTCCTTTTCAAACCTCAGTATGGGAGCTAATTTGCACTCCTACCTGACAATCAAGCTGTGGTAGCCTTGAATCCTCCAACAGCAGCTGATCATTATTCAAATATTCTGCAGGGTCAATTGGAAAATGCACTGTATGAAATCTAATTTAAAGTGCCATTACTGTGCAGAAAATGGGAATTCAGTGCTGAGCACATCATAGAGGCTTTAAATTGGGCTCCCGAAAAGGAAGGTGGATCTTCATTATAGGCCCCAAATCCTTGTTAAGGTGATCAAACAGGAGAGTAAAATGCACAGGCTGCCACATCAAAAGTCAAAGGTTTGTGATTTGCTACACTGGATGGCTCTTAGTGATGCGCACCAAAACACTTTCCTTTCAATTAAAAGTAAATCTGCACAATGAAGACCACAGAGAACTTAAAGAGAGTAAAATATTCAGTGTGTAAAATATATTCCATTAAAGCCGATTATTTACATAAATATTCTGTATTCAGTCAACTATGTATAAATGTAAATAAACCCCAGTCTGATTTACAGTACATAAAATGCAGATTCAATGTTTTTTACTGATTATGAAACTGTGCAAACAAATGCTTAATTAACAAATATTAGTTTAGGAATCCACATAGTGATCTATAAACATGAATTACACATGTTTATATCAGGGAATTACAGATTATAATTATATTTACACCACCTTCCAAATGGAAACCTCAGTTTTATTGTTACTATGATTTATTGTAGTCAATACTTTTTTACAGCTCATTTACATTATGTATACAGAATTGAAAAATACAATTAAAATATATCTCTTAGAATATAATGCATATGTTATCCAATAAACTCCATAATAAAGGGATTAAGAACAAGAGTCAAAGGTTACCAACTAGTCCAGAGATTGAAATATGGTAAGACAGCTCAATAAAATACACATATACTATAATACAATTATGTAATTTCGTAAAATAATTAATTATGATTTATTTTTACTGCAATTGTTATTAAGGATTTGTATACTTTTCTCCTTAACACTCTTCTCACAGTTACACAGTCAAGCCCTTTCAGGGAACAAAGGTAGATAATTAATAGAAAAAGAGTAATAAAAAGAGACACTACATTAAACAGTGTGGTCAGTCAGACTACAGATCACACTGTCAGGGCAGCCCCTCAGTAGCAGAGATTACTTCAGAGCAGAAGGCTCATGTTTTCTTGTTGTAAGGTGTCTGACAAGTGTCAGTCCTAAGCTGCATGTTGGAGCGAACCTCAAATGGCCGAGTACAAGAGCTCAATGAATCCAAGACAGGTGGAATTAAGAGGTGCTTTCTTAACACAGACACATTCACTGTACTCTGACATTTGAATGACACTCGTGCGAGGTGCAGTGGTACAAAACTAACACCACAGTCTGCAGGCTTCAGTTCACCATGGACAGCTGTTCCTTATGTTCATATTTGGTCAATGCTATGGCAACAAAACACAACAGGCTTCCAGCTACCCACAGAGAGCTAGAAGAGAAATGATCGGTGATGTCTAACCGAAGCCAACATAGCATTACTCCTAAAGTTATTTCCCACAAAGAGGACCTTTATGTTTGTTTCAATTAGCGTCAAATTCAACAAATGTTCGAGCTTGTGCGTCCACATTAAATGGCATTAGTCTTTAATTAAAAGTATCACCCTATTTTAATATGTATATATTCGTTACAAAACACACTTTTATGTTTAGTAGTCAAAGTATTCATCATAGCAATCTTTGCTTCTTTATAGCTAACGATTACAAGATGGCTGTTCAGTCACCCTCGACAGCCTACATTAGCTCTTCAATATTAATGTAGTATGACTGAATAAAATGATCATTATTCTTTAAGGTAAGTATGGTGCTCAAACTGTTACTGAAATAATTAACATTTTCAGTATCTCAAAGTAATCCAAATTCTAAAGTTTTGATTGAAGAATTGAGAGATAGCAATGGCATTATGTATGAATGGAAGCTTTGCATTAACGCAACAACTATTATTATGGTTTGTTTCAGGTGTTTCTGGTGACAAGGACAAGAAAATTACATTCAATTACCCTCTAGTCTATAAGACCCTGTTTGTGGTGTGCAGGCAAAACATTCCCTCGTTCAGTGCCTTGATTTAACCACTTGATCGTTGAGAAAAAGGACTCTTTACCCAAAGCACGCACTGTGCAGCATGAAACGACCCAAAGTTTCAGCCCCTCCATCATCTGAAGCACTTTCATTTATTTTATTGATACAGAATGCTTTCCTGTAAATGAACAACATGATATTGGAGGCAATAATCCCATCAGGGTGATTTAGTATCACATTGTACCATAAAATGAAAGAAGATTGCCTTTCACTTGCTATACTCTATCTGTTTTGTCTCAGATAATCCATCCAACGTGTGACCCTTGCTGTGAAGAATGACAGCTCCGCATCAGAGTACGCCGTCTGTGTTTATTATTTACACTGTTTATTGTACCAGGACAATGGGATCTATTTGTTTTCGAGAGAAACCTTTAACTCCTTATAGCTGATAATATTACTGGTTTCATTTTTCCTTTTTATTTTCTGGTACACTGTAGCACACCTGTAGTCATTTATAATCTCTGGCCTCTCAATAGATTTATGGAGGCAGTCACAGGAGCTGGCAAGCTGCAGTAAAGATGCTGTTTTGGGGGGGAACCATTATTTTAGTGCTCATCAAAGGATTTTGTCTAACATCAAGGAAAGCTTCAGACTTCCATCAATCTGCTGAGCACATTTAGTGCTGGCAGCTGAAGTGTAAGCTAGGTTTGTAACTGTCTCCAGCGTGTCCAATCACTTCTTGACTTGGCTGTGTTTTTATGTCTGTCAGTGCAATGACTAAGCTATGCTGCTATGTGGGTATACTTATGGTGATGTGTCTGCAGTTCAGCTGCAAATCTCAGCTGAAACCACCTGACTTTCCTTTTGACCTGAATGTGTGGGACCACTGGCCCAGGTTTTACAGTAGACATCATACTGTATGTTGAGTACTGCAGTGCATTGCTGTGGAGGTTGTAAAAGCTTCCCTGTTTCAGTCTGTCCAGTGATAATGGAGCCATCTGGTCACACCACCTAAGCCAGATGTAAATCCAGGCCTTGAGGGGATTAAGTAGCTAGTGATTCTGCACTGATACTGGTACTATTATTCTTAGAGTACATGTTTACAGGATATCCCTGTAGGAATTTCCTTTGCACTTTTAATTTATCTGAGGAATCTACTTTAAGAAATAAATATTACCAACTGTCACTATTTTATTACAAAAGATTGTTTCTGACAATAACTGACCACATAGAGACAGAACAATTTTGAAGAGCTTGTACTGAAAGAAAATACTGTGTAGCTAATGTATTTTGGTTATATTCAAGCATGCTATAGATTACAATGTAAATTGAGGTATGTTAATGCAAAGAACACATTACTATACTTTCAACAATAATCATACTTCTGTCTGTCTGACATAAGAAATGTTAGTATCGCAATATATTTACTTTAAACAATAATCATGTGATTACATGCATACAGAAATTCAGTGTAAGACAATTTAAAAACTATTGGAACATAAGGTTTATCATTCCGTCAAGAAAAAAAGCCGATGTTAGAGATATATCCTAAACCGTTACCTTTAAATTCTCCAGTAGTGTGCAGGAAAACAAACAACTGATGTTCATAGAAGGCATTGTAACCACCATTCAGACACATGATTCTATCACTGTAACACATAATTCCATCTGGAATTATTCAGAAGACACCATTATACATCTTAAAAGTCTCCTGTCATTAACAGTGTGGTCAGTATTCTCTCAGAAGAACTCTTTTCATATTCAAACCGTGTCTGCTTTCTGTAATTGTGCCCTACGGCAGAGGATGGGGGACTTGATGAAAATGGCTCTTGTCCAGATTCTGTAAAGGTGGTTCACTTCAGCTGTGAAATAAGTTCTGAAAGGTTTATTTTTCCCTTTGGAAAGAAGCCCAAATCAGAACAACGCACAGCAGGATCTAACAAAAACTTAGTCGAACTGAGCTCTGAATGGACCGTTGAGAGTAATGTGTAGATAGCCCGGGGTTGTGTGGTTAAATACAAGGTGTGTGCTGCTAAATTAGTGGGAATACAACAGCAGCAACAACAAAAATGAGACATGATGTGCTATTTTTCAGTAACAAAATATGTTTAAATATTGCTAGCTAAATGTAGAATGATTAGATTAATTAAAAGGATTCAATTTATTATAAATAAATTTATATATATATTCACAATCATCTTGATAGAAAATGTAACCTAATCTTTTTTTTAATGTTTAATGGTTTATGTATGTATTTTTGCAGGTGGTAAAATGGATTTCAATTGTAACATGTTATGTTTCATCACATTAGGTTGCCCTATTTGCAATAAATATTAAAACCCTGTCTGCTTTGTAAGGCAGAATTCAGATAACCATTCCTCCTATATATTTGAGCCCCCAGGATAAATAAGAGCTAAATTTCATCATAAACTTTTATAGCACTGAAACCCCATTGGCTGTAAGACACACCTATAGACAAGAACAGACTTGATCTGAAAGTAACTGATCATGTGACCAGATTCCCAGGATCAGTGGAAGCTCAAATAAAACTCACTGGTCTTTGTTCGCGTTTGCTTATAGAAATGTAGGCTAATCTTTGTGTCGTCTGATTTTAATGAAGTATGTTGCATACTTGATTGGCTCCCAGAGGGTTTATTATATGTAATCAAAGGTATTTGAAGTTATTACATTAAATGATATATATATATTATATATATATATATATATATATATATATATATATATATATATGTGTATGGAAAGATTGGATTAGTCATTTTCAATGTGTTACATAGCCAATATACATAAAATAAGACAAGCTCTTCAGTAAGACATCCATTTCACAGTGTACTCAGTGCTTAGATTGCTAATCTGAATACATTACATTTCCATTATTTAATTAAAATGTCCACCAAGAGACAATTAAACCTAAGAATGAGAATTTACATATCAGTCATGCTGCAAGTCACAAGTAAGAACCAGACTGAATGCATTATGAAAGAAGAGAGGAATTATACCATCTATTTAAACTACCATCTTTACATCACGTTATGAAAACATTTTCCTTAGTCTCGATTTATGAAAATGAAGGTCGCAGCAAATTAAAACCAGTTAGCAAGCACAAATATCAAATCCTATACTACACTTTTTGTGTACAATTATTTTGCAAACCCGCCATCCTCTTTTGATTGGCATATAAACAACTTAAACAGTTCCAAAACATGTGCACTGACTCTGTTGTACAGTTTGGTTTAGCTGTAAACGAGCCAGGATAAAGTTAAAACCAGACATTAATCTAATCTACAGACTTAATCTTACTGAAACAACATCAACCTTGTTTATCACTACCGAGCTTTGCATTGTGGTAGTAACATTCATATTTATTAGGCAATTATGCAAATCCCAAGGTATAAATGCATTAACACCCATGATTTAATCCAGCGAAGTCTATTACACTATGTGGAAAAATGCAATTTCCTTTTTATGTATAATTAATAGTTATATCTATTCTATTTCTGTCAGCCTGTAATTACCACTAATACAGTCGACCAATCATACAAATAATATATCTATACACAATCCCCAGATTAGATCAATAAAAATGCAATGTTGTATTGTTATTCAAGATCATGTCAGTATATAATATATTTTTTATGAACAAAAAAACCTAGTGCTTATTCATCTTTAAATTTGATCGTCTCATAAAATGTATTGCATTCCATTTAGCACATTTAAATAACTGACCCCACTGCATTGATGTATAAGTGTATAATTCAATTATTTGTAGAGATAAACTGGCACTAAAGAAATCTGTCAATGAAATCTCACATTCTGTAAAACTGAGAGGTATTGAAATGTTTTCCTTCTTTAAGGAATTACAATATTCCCTCAGCAAGCATGAGGTCAAGGTAAAAAGTGGATGATGTGTAGAGGTTGAAATGTCTCTATTAGAGGTCTAGGTGTTAAGTCTTCGTAAAGTTTGAATTAGTTCACAAAACATATTTTCTCACTATTCTCATTGACTTATTACTGGAAAACTGTTTAAAGAAGATCAAACAACATTCAACTTCACCGCAGACATAAGGTTTCATTCTTTTTAAACTTTACACAAGGAAATCTTCAGAATGTTTGTAAAATAAAAGGAAAAACGCATTCCTCCTAGTTACACATGTGTTGCAAATGTGGAATAACAAAATGCAGAAGACCTTCATATATTGCACTATTCAACAAAATTAATGAATGAGGAATGAGCCCTTGAAATTGGACCCTTTGTGCTCAAGGTTGTCCTGCTATCAGCCTCAAAGCACAGCTGAATATGTTAGCTAACCGTCAGGCCAAACTATTATCCCAATGCAAATTTCTACATAAAATTAAATAACAAAATCAGACATTTATCACCACGTGGGAGTTTGAGAACATGACAGGTGAAGGAGTGTCCTGACAGGGAAAAGCAGCACCACTACATGGACAATGTAGACCAGACACTGCAGGGATCAAGGCATGCAAGAGGACTAAGCAAAAACAAACACGACAAACTTAAATTACCGTTGTGAGAAGTTGTGGAAATCCAAAAAAAGTTTAAACATATTTACAGGCACTATCCCAGTACTGGGAATACTGCCAATGGAGTATTATGCATTTATTTGTAAATGTTAATTACATTTGGAATTTTGTATTGGTTTTCTCAAATTCCGCTTTTCAGATCCTGTGCTAATAACTTCTACAGCTTTACGTGAGTGTGTACATGTACAGTGCATCCGGAAAGTATTCACAGCGCTTCACTTTTTCCACATTTTGTTATGTTACAGCCTTATTCCAAAATTGATTAAATTATTTTCCTCAAAATTCTACAAACAATACCCCATAATGACAACTTGAAAGAAGTTCGTTTGAAA
The DNA here is from genome assembly GCF_036373705.1 of Amia ocellicauda. Taxonomy (NCBI): domain Eukaryota; kingdom Metazoa; phylum Chordata; class Actinopteri; order Amiiformes; family Amiidae; genus Amia; species Amia ocellicauda. The sequence continues at coordinate 20,518,891 of NC_089864.1, read as the reverse complement.
TCTTTGCAAATGTATTAAAAATTAAAAATTAAAAAAGCACATGTACATAAGTATTCACAGCCTTTGGCACCAATTACAGCCTCAAGTCTTTTGGAGTACGATGCTACAAGCTTGGCAACCCCATTTTTTGGGCAGTTTCTCCCATTCTTCTTTGCAGGACCTCTCAAGCTCCATCAGGTTGGATGGGGAGCGTTGGTGTACAGCCATTTTCAAATCTCTCCAGAGATGTTCAGTCAGGTTCAAGTCTGGGCTCTGGCTGGGCCACTCAAGCACATTCACAGAGTTGTCCTGTAGCCACTCCTTTGTTATCTGTCAGAGTGACTATCGGGTTCTTGGTCACCTCCCTGACTAAGGCCCTTCTCCCCCGATCACTGAGTTTGGCCGGGCGGCCAGCTCTAGGAAGAGTCCTGGTGCTTCCAAACTTCTTCCATTTACGGATGATGGAGGCCACTGTGCTCATTGGGACCTTCAATGCTGCAGACATTTTTCTGTACCCTTCCCCAGATCTGTGCCTCGATACAATCCTGTCTCGGAGGTCTACAGACAATTCTTTGGACTTGGTTTGTGCTCTGACATGCACTGTTAACTGTGGGACCTTATACAGACAGGTGTGTGCCTTTCCAAATCATGTCCAATCAACTGATTTTACCACAGGTGGACTCCAATCAAGTTGTAGAAACATCTCAAGGATGATCAGTGGAAACAGGATGCACCTGAGCTCAATTTTGAGTGTCATGGCAAAGGCTGTGAATACTTATGTACATGTGCTTTTTATGTTTTTTATTTTTAATAAATTTGCAAAGATTTCAAACAAACTTCTTTCAAGTTGTCATTATGGGGTATTGTTTGTAGAATTTTGAGGAAAATAATGAATGTAATCCATTTTGGAATAAGGCTGTAACATCACAAAATGTGGAAAAAGTGAAGCGCTGTGAAATTTTTCAGATGCACTGCAAGTACCATACATTAATTCCAAAGAAGGTCATGACATATACATTTTATTGACATACATTTTAAAAATCCATCTACTACTGCCTTTTTAACAGGACTCCGGAGGGAAATTTCTCTTATAGATGTGTTTCACCAACATATATTTTCATTCTGTTCCTTTCTAAAGCTAAATGTCAGCAGTCATTTCATATGACCAGTTCATCCTGGTATTTGTATTCCACTATTTGGAAAGGCTTAAAGCACCTGCATTTCAGCTTAGTTAAGAAGTGTCTTGAAGTCCATTAGGAGCACAAAATACTTGCAGATATGTATTTTGCATGCGCTGCACACCGATAAGGCTATGTCAGGTATTCCGTGAGTGTTTGACAAACATTAGTGCCTGCTTAATAGATCACTAGATAGCCAGAGAAAAGCCAATTACTATATTTAGATTAGCTTACCAAAAAGCAACTCTCAAATCAGTTCATATCAGTGAAACCATGTGTGACAATTCCATAAGGTCATCAAATAAGGATTAACCTTATAAATCCCAGCTAATGTAATAATTTCAGCCCCCTCTGGTTGCAGACCAGTACAAAAGCACCAAATCACAAACACTGCAATCAAGCTGTGCCCTCCAGCTAGTTATTATCCTGAGACAGTCCAGGGCACCTTTTGCTCCCAACCACGGGGGTTAAAAGGTTTAAGCTGCTCAGGCAAATTTAGTTAAGGGAACTAAATATCCTTATTCTTTTCCACTCTTAGTGTCCACAATTGAGACCTACGAGGCACAAAGTGAAGTGATTCTCATGCTGTTTCAAAGTTTATCCAATGCTACCACTATGAGCATCAACCCTATTTACAAAAAAGCAAAGCAGAGTCTGATATTTGAATATTGGGCATTGGCAACATTGTTACTGGCTCCTATTTTGTCCTTCCAATATTATTACCATATAATATTACTACTACTACTACTACTACTACTACTACTACTACTACTACTACTACTACTACTAATAATAATAATAATAATAATAAGGGTGATGATTAATGGATTCTTGCAGTATACTAGCATGCAACTGTGTTTGACAAAAGCACACAGTCTTGAACAGAGCCTATTGCTACAATGACACCCAGCTCTTAACGAGTTAAATTATCCCCATCTCTCCAGAGACATTTTTAACCATACAGTCACAAAGCCTGGCAGAGGACGTCACCGCACATTGCAAAGCTCCCAGCACATTAATCATCCGAAAATCCACACAGGCAGACCGGTGAGAGATTCTCGCAACTATAATGACAACATTAAAATCACATTTTATCTGGCCACCAAAGCATATTTGTCGCCTTGGACATAGACACATACTTTACATATTTATTGCAGCATTAAAGTCCAATGCTTTACAATTTGTCATTTCTTAATTGTGTGGATTCCAATAACACAATTTCTTAAATAGTCTAACTTGGTCAAATACAAAATGCCTTTACTGTGACAGAGACAACACAGGAGGCAAAGGTTTAACATTCATAAGCTAATAAACTTGATTTTGTAAAGAAGTATGCTGGAGATAAGCACAATCCCTTGGAACTTCACACAGCTCTATAAAATAGCAAGTACACTTCTATCTCTGATGAAATAATATGAAATTCTGTACCTCCATTCTTTAGGGCACTGATATTTAGGCATATGTGACATTACAATACTGTATCAAAGGGATTGCCTGTCACTAAAGTAGAAAAAAAAGTACTGGAGGGAATTTTTGAAGCAGCTTTAATTTCACATATTTTTTATTCCTCTAACAAAACCCCTTTTCCATCTCTCATTTAAAACATAAATGTGACTATGGTAAAAATGGAAACAAAAAGCTTCCAGCAATTTTTCAAGCTTCCTGGGGTTAACCTATGTCTCAACTGCACACAGAGGCATTTACATAGGAAGCTGTGCTCTTTCTTTAGGCACCTGCTACTGCACACAAATACAATAAAATAAAAGACAATCATGTTTGTTTGTTTTTTCCCACTAACTCCTCAAGCCCTTCTGTGACAAATCTGATGTTTCCAAACTGCCATATCTGGGCAAACAAAACCCATCCCCTATTCTCAAGCATTTTTCTCAGTTACCCCTGGCAGCAATGAAAGTCTTAAGTTCTCTGTTTCTTGTTTAAAAAATTTTGATTACCTACCTTCGTTCTCATTGGAGAGAGAAGTCCTTCCATTTTGGCTTCTTTTTCATTCCAGACTTTAGTATCCTTTATGAGCCTCTTTTACAAGCATCCCCACACAAACAGAACCATGACACGGTTAAGAAAAAGCCCTCTCCACGGTCTCCTTCATTAGCATGTGCCGTACACACACACACAATCTGCCTAACTTAAATCCCCCGTACAGCCACAGCACAACGCTCCTGCTGGAGCCGTCCTCTGTGCTTCTCTCTGCATATTCTGCCCCCAGCTATGTTTGTTCCCTGCTCACTGACAAACGATCCCTGCCTCTGCGCAGCTCATTCAACAGCAGCGAGGGGAGAGGGCTCCCTCGTCCAAAACCCCTGCGATTGGGTCACAGAGGCAGGAGGGGAAGGTGCTCCCTCACTGGGCTCAATTGTTCTTTTTTTTTTTAAACAAAAGGTGACTTTCATTCAACGCAATCTGATCTCTTTATTCTCTCCTTGAACTGGGCATGACTCATTGTCCCCCCAGCCTGAAATTATGTGCTTCTCACCCGCATTTTACAAACGCATTCAAAGTCTGTCATTAGTCACCCCGATGCAGATATTTATGGCACTCCTGTTGTTAATCCATTAAGCCCAGATGATTCGTGAAATCCCGCTCAGGAAGAAAAAGTGACCAAATTCAAAAGCATCTTCGTCTTTGCAGAAGAAGAAAAAAAATGTTCAAAAGAGACAGATTACTGCATGCAAAAAGCTGTCCTTTAACACTGGTTTATAAAAAGTCCAAGGAAGTGTCAGGGTATTAGCAGAAATCCTCTTAAATGTCTTTTACAGTAAACAGGAGGGGAAATAATTCTATTAAAATCATCAGTACAGACGCATGGCAGCATATGGAACAGAAAAATGTATAACGAGCACAGCTTCAATTCCAGTTGCAGTCATCAGGTCTATTACATGATAAGATATTCCACCCGCAGTGGTACTATGCAGATTCCTGTGAACAGCTGTCACATAAAGCAGAGATATCCCAAGGATGCCTCTCTGTACCTTCTCCCCTGAGTTTTATCCCTGATTCTGTGTTAACCGAGAAATTACCATAATGTCAGACGCACTTTTCTTCACAAAGTCTGTCTGCACATAACAAGCGCCGGGGTTGCGATTGCTCCATCACTTCCTACATCTGGGCAACGGAGGGAAGACAGTTAAAAGGCTTAAGAGGCTTGTTAAGATCCAGATGTTGAGTGGAACAGGAGGCCATGTGACTCTAGAAGGGCCACCTTTAATATCTCTCTCTTCTCCGAGGTGGTGGGTTTTTATGATTAGAAAGCGCCCTCTCACATAATCCGCCTTGGAAATTAGGAGATCCAAACCTTATTATAGCGCCATTGTGTCCCCATGCCTCATCTTATTAACTTTAACCTTCTCTCCTGCCTGTAGCACTTCCAATTTAGGCAGCAATTTTCCTCACAAGGTGCCCACTGGGGGAACTTCAAGCTGGCTTCGGAAGCCATACATCCCGAAACAAATACACAGCTCAAATAGGTTTAGAAAAGCCGCCACTTATTAAATGAATGGAGAATGGCCCCATAAATAAAGTCGGTGTTATTCCTGGGAGAAGAACGGAGAAATATTGACATGGAAGCCGTTGTGAGTGGAGATTTTAGCCCTTTTAGCATTCCTCCACCTCCTACACTGACTGACATTCCAGCGGCTAAATTCTAGACTACACGAAAACAAGGAAACTGCAGATTCTGTGCTTCTGTTTTTCGGTTTATGACTAAAATTAATTATTCATTGGATTTTGTCAGTGTGGTGCCAAGTGGTTTTATTTATGATGTAATTATGTTTCATAAAGATATATGTGTTTGTACAAAGGGTTCTCCCCTAAATCATGGGCACTAACTTCTCAGAGTGATTTGGGATGTGGGGTACAGCCTCCAGACCCCATCGGTGTTTGTCCTGTGGTCAACTATTAGTTGTCACATTTAGTGTCCCTTTAAAAAGATTTGAAGCTACATTCAATTAAATTATAAAGTAAAATAAACACTGAAAGAGATAACATAACCTTTTATACATCTACGAATTATATATCCTAAATGTTACTCAGAACTGACTATTATAATTATGTATATAAGATGTACTTATCATTTTTAATATATATTTTTTTTCTACATAATAAGTGGGTGCTTAATAATATCTCAGGATTATAGATTTTTGGACAGCCTCTTGCTTGTCTTCATCTTCAAAATAAGTTCAGTTTGTGGGAATATAAATAACCAAAATTAATTTCCCATTAAGAAATGTAACTCTACTTATTGGTAAACCACAATGTCTGGCTCTCACACGTACCAAACAGAGCATGATGCTGCTTTGTAATACTGAGGTCAAGAGAAAATTAGTTTGAAAGTACAAAGATATTAAAACACATTCACTTCCGAAAACACTGCTCTCTCTCACGAACAATAACAAAACTGTAACTGGGCTAAGAGAAGTAAAAGGTGAATCTACAGTAGCACTGACTATTGTTAAAATGGAGGAAGTAAGAGACATCCTTCCCCAACCTAGGGCTGCATATATGAGGCCTCGGGTTTCTCTTTTCAAAAAGGGCTATGACTTCCACCATGGGTGAGGCTTCAGGGAAATCAATTGGGGCTCCGGGGTCAAAACCCATGCTGTGGTTTGACAAGTACCAGGGGATCGTTAATGTCCAGACAGGGGCTGTCATTCAGCTGTCATTTGACAATAAATGCACCATCTGCTTTTGACTTGTTGTACGAGACAGAAAGGCGTTATGGAAAGAGGGGGCGTCTACAGATAACGTGTTGGTGGAGCATGTGATGGTTGAGGTGACACCAGAAAACCCCCTTCGTCAAACCGACTGACACTGACCTGCTGTTACTGGGAGACTTAACCAAATGAGAAGGCAAGCTAAGAAATGGGTGGGAATACTGGGTCTGGAAAAATAAAGAACGAAATTCTAAAACGTTTTAGGATACATTTTGTTTTCTGACATCTTGAAGGATTTTTTGTAAACAGGAAAAAATAGCATAAAAAAGCAGAATACATTTTCCATTAAACGAATGACTAAGTGTTCTAGCCCTGCTTTGCTGAAATGCGGCCTGTTTTGCACACACCGGATTAGGACACCTTCGACATTGGTTACAAACTGGGATGTGGTCTAAAAACAGGAATTAATCCTTTGCAGAAGTGCCTGTAATGACTTAAAACTGCCACAGTGCTTATTAGGACGAGATCAGCTGTTCTTTTTTTACCAGCGCTGAGCGCAGCATCCACATGACCGTCCACACCAACAGCTCCACAAAAGGCAGCATCACACTGTTGCCATGGGAACCCCAGTACAAAGCGAATCGCTAAGGCCATTATAAAACCTTTGAACTCATCTGTCTCCTTAGTAACACTGCAGACAACACACATTTTAAATCTCTTATTTCTTCCCCCACTTTCTGATGCACAATTCTTTTCTCCTCTCTGGATTTTGCTTTCTGATTTGAGCAAATTAAAAAGGCAAATTAGCAGCAGTATACATGTGAAATATTGTAATATGTTTAGCACTTTCAATATATACAATACAGAGGGTACTAATTTACTATTATAATTATTATTAGTAGTAGTAGTTACTGTTTTGTTGTTTAATGTTAAACAATTAAGACTATGTCCGAAATTCTGTTATTTTTGTTTTCCAATTCCATCCACAAATCCCACACAAAACAATTTCCAAGCCGCAGTAGCATTTCAAACAAATGTTTACGCTTTAAAAATGACTGGGCTAAATGCTTTTTGAAATGAACCAGATAATTTGCAAATTAATAAGGAGCTGCTGATTTTTCCTATATTCCCGCGGTTGACCTACTTAAAGGGAATTTGTTATTCAATTATGTGATTTTGCATTGAGGCAGTAGCTCAAGGTGCTCAGTGATTGCGCGTTATTCACGGTGACTCGAGATTACAGACAACAATTAAAACCAGCGCAAGAAAGCCAACGAATGCATCTTACAATGTATAGATTAACTAAATATTTATTCATGACAGAGGTTGTTTAAGAATAATTAAACTGTCATTGTTATTTGTTCCAGGTTAACAAAGCATTCACAGCAATAGACAGTATATAAGGAAGCAGACCTTTTGTCTTATTTCTTAGTTTTTGTTTGCCTTTTTTATAATGATTTTACTAGAAGCTTAAAAGACTTCCCTCCCCATGAAGATACCACTTCCCAGATCAAATTAAACCCTAGATCCACCTGACAAGCATGAATCATAATGTAAACAATCATTCCAATGCTTCTTAGCATATTTTGTTAGACAGAGAATTCTCCCTTCTACTGAATACAAACTCAATATCAATGCACCGCGTTTTTAACTTGTGATTGGCAGGTGGGTTGAAGTTTTAATTTTGTGCAAGACTATAATTCATGATGTAATTAAGATATAATAACAAACAAAATAATAATAAATTATAATAATAAAACACTTTGAACAGTCTGATGCTGTATGTATTTATAGCATATACATCTGTACATGCTTACAGATTTATGGCTGGAATCATGCATTGAGAGAACAGAGATCATACCCTTGCCCAAAGCCGACTGCAGTGAATCCAGACATTTATGACCTGATGACAGCTCCTAAATATCTGTTGTTTTTCACAAGCACCACCCTTCAAGGCACGCCATGCGAACACACACATACACAGACAGAGCTGAATATCTGGACACACTCATTTATAAAGCACTGAATCCTGCACTCAAAACTTAGTATAATTACCACCGGTACACATTAATGAATGCATTGATTTAGGCCTCCAATATTCTGTAGTACAAGAACATAATCAATTTCACACTGGGCTTACACAGACATCAAAACTGAACAATGGTGCAACTGGATCAATAGTCTTTGGCAACTCCCCTCACAAATTCCAATACTCGTCTTAAACATGGAAGCTAATCAGACACAGCTACTGGTTCACAAAGAAACACGCATACTGTGCAGCTGCAAGTATTGATGAAATATATGTGCATACTCAAATCTGTCAATGTCAGCATTGAGTTTTTCTTTATTAATCACTTGTGTCAGCCTCTTTAGCAAAGAAAGGACTTATTAAACATTATAATTGACCGCAATGCTTCTCATGTTGACTTGACAGTTTTAATAATTTGGACCTGACATTGCTTATGTCAACATATATCTTTTTTTTTTTTTTTTTACAATTTTCTCAAACTGAGTAAAAAATTATATCCCTGTGTACTAGTTCACAAATCTATGTCCAGTGATAAATCTTTAAATGCACTCTGTGTTTTCTGAAAAAGCTCTATCAAAATCTATACAGAATGTAAGAAAGCAAATTTGCAAACAAATACCATGCAATCATAAAACATGAAAGGGGACGTTCACAGATGCATTTATTGGACCCTGCTGAAGGTAATGGAAGCTGTTATATAGATGATTGCATTTTAAGGCACTTTTCAATAATTCATTGGTATTCAATTCTGGGGCCAGAAACCCATTAAAGGGTTAAACAAAACACCTATATATCCAGCAAAGGCAAAGAAAACACAAAGCTAAATATAAACATGAATTCTTCAGCATGAAAGGAGGCCCTCATCTCAATACAATCATTCCACTGTACTACTTGAAGAAGTGTTTGATTTGCAAATGTAAAGCAGTGCATTTTGTATTAGAATCCCACTAACGGAGGCCTTGGTATTGTTAATGGAAACCTACATATGCCGCTCTCCCACACTTACTACAATCAGCGTGCTGGGAAACGTGACGGGAGCGCGCCAGAAAGGGAAAAGATTAGCCGAGTGCTTCTGCAGAGTCAGATAAGCCGGCTGCTTGACACAACAGAATCTGCGAAACACTGAAAAATCTGAGCAAAAGAGAAACCCAACAATAACAGCATAACTCGCCAGCAGAGAACAGAGGAACCTGCTTGACAGTGTACGCAAGTGGCACAGTAATTAATACTTAATCGTTCATAAATAATGTCTAATTTCCATCATTCTTTAGAGCATAGAATTTCTTAAAATTGTTTAATCATAAATAAATGTGAATTATTGTCCAAGGATATGACTTAGGAGAACTATCCTGTGTTCTTAAATGCTTCTATCCTTTGATATCTTGTTGGTGCAGTTGTTGTAGTTGTAGTTGTATGGAGTCTGATGAAGTCTACAGAATTACATTCGTAACACAGAGGGTTTATAAATAAACACAGGGAAATGGTGTTGAAAAATACATGTTTTCTACAATGTCACCTCCAGTTTCACTAACATAATGACTTCCAGGAGCACTGGATATAATGTAATCACAGCAGGTGGAGTCCCAGCTCAGAAGATAAAGAGTGAAGGCCCAGATTATAAAGAAAAGCGGTGTCTTCAACAACTGAATGGGAAATATGTGTTTTTTTTTTTAAACATATGGAGCATTCCTATTTATAAAACAAACAAGAAACCATCAGAATCCCTCTTTGAAATGCAGCTGATAGAGTAAACAACCTTCTTTCCCGACGTGAAGTGCTACTTCAATCCCCTTTTTATTCATAATTGTATTTATTTGTAGCTTAGTCAAGCTATATGTCACACTGATGATAAGATGACAGCCACTGAAAAACAGAACTGGAAGAAGCAATGAAAAAGCTGTGTTTGTATCTTTAGATCTGCTGTCCTCCTGGTGTAAATATGACACGGGAACCAGTCATTTATTTTAGAGTGAGAAAAGGTACTTCAGGGTTTTGCAATCAAACTGCACAACTTGCTTCTTTCATTGGCGCTCAGTCGGTCATTGTTCTTCAATGATCAGGCGAGTTACTATCATCCACCTACTGCATTTTTCAACTTCATAAACCTTGCCAGCACATAGAGCTTGCCTGTGTACATACTCGTGCCTGACCACATGAATGAAGTTCAATTCATCACCCACATGATTTTCAAAGTGCTACCCACGGGATTTTTTTGTTGTTGTTCATTGAACCAAGAAAGTCCTGATAGCAACAATGTTATTTTTCATATAAAAAGGATCTGCGCCCACTCCTTGTGAAGCTCGCACGGGCTGTGCGTTCCAGTTGATTGAGACTTGAGTGTCTTTTTCATCTCAAGCCCTGCTAAAAAAAAACAGTGTCTGTGAAATCACACAACCATGTAAAGCCTTATATTGGCATAGCACAACTGGGATGTTTTGGATTTCAGTTGATTGTTTTATTTATTTGATCCCTATTCATTGTAAGTGATCTTTTCCAATATGTTGTATGGTATTGTTACAATATCAATGTGGTTGAACAACTAGGCAATAAAAATAGATACTTTTTCACATAATATTGTAAAACAAATATATAAGTATTTGTATTAGCATGTACATGGGCTATGTGCAGTTGTTTGCATTGGAAAATGGTTTAAGTGAGAATCATAAGAAATGCAATAGAGTAGAGGAGGCCACTATGTCTATTTTGATATACATCCTATTAATGTATGGTTCCAATAAGCCCTGTATGATGTCAGTTACAACAATAAGGCAGGAGTAATCCAATAGGCTTAGGAAATACGTCCCTCATTGGATATGGGTACAACCAACTGTTTAATTCTCTGAGTAATGTAAGCTTCATTCAATAATATAATCAAATAGGATGACTGTACCAAAGACTGACTGAAAGGTCAACCCTGTTCTGAGTTGTTGTTGTTTTTGTTACTGGTTGTTGTTTTTAATTAACTAGCTTATAATTTGCATAATTGAACCCATTTAACAATGCTTTCCACTTCTTAGTGGAAGTGATGACGATTCACAGAGACTTATAAACATTGCTGGACTGCAGCCCTGCAGGACAGGAAATGCGCAACCCTGGTTTATGGGTAGTCAAATGATTGCACCTACACATGATTGACAGTTTTGGAATCAAATAAGTTTGCAAAAAGGGATAAGTGGTCATTTTCAGAGGTGGAGAGCTATTGGAATGAACATGTCTAACTGGAAAACTGGCAGAAGATATAAAATCAATAGCAAATGATGTTGTGGTTCATGGGCGGGACGTGGCAGGGGTTCTAACCTACTCTGGGTCTGCACAATCCCATTCCTCATGTTGTTTTTTTCTCTTCTTAACCTACTCTGTTTTGATGTTCAAATGTGTCAGAGGAATGTATCAGTGCATCCTGGATAACTCACAGATTTCATTGTTTTATGCTATCAGGAATACATTTTCAAAAACACCCTGTTTATTAAGGTATATGTTGTCAGTTATATTTTTATTGTTGAAATTCACACATGGAATACAATTGTATTTCCCAGTACACCAACATCTTTCAGATCTGCACACCAATGTAATAAGGCTATACTATTCTTTGAAGTACTGGGTTGAAGCCAAAAAACTACATCAATGATGTACAAGGACTTGACATGAGGTAAAGACGAATGAAAAAATACATAGTGTTTGTTAAATGATCACATCGTGTTATAATTACAACTAATAATGATTATTATTTGAGTATCTTCAATTATATTACACTGGTTGATTTACTCCTGATTTATCAGACCGATCGCAAAGACAATGCTTTGAAATATGTCAACAAGCAACCTTGTCCTTTCTTATAGTCCTCAATGGTCCTTGTTAAGCTTTTTATTTTCTTAGATTAATCCTAGACTTATTCCTGGTCTGTGTTAACACTTACCATGGCTTAACCATAACCCTAGCCTTAGCCTGGAAACTTAACCTAAGTTTCTACGCCAAAATCAACTCTTGCTTTAACCTTAATTAGAAAATGTGTAGCAGTCCCTGAGTACTGAAGCTTACAATCTGTTGTCTACTATGATAACTTGTCCCTATATTAGGCTTGGGATAAACACCCCCAATCCATATTAGGAATTGCAGATATCTGTACTTTTCTTTGGTAAAAAGCCAGCGAGAAACATGTGCATTGGGTCCATTACCCAGGACACTTTCTAGAGACACTTTCAAGATATACAGATGTAAATGAAGAGTGAAAAAGAAAATAAAGTACAACGCCTGAAACCTCAATGTGAAGCTACTGACCTCTGTCTCTTCTATAAATACAATCCTAGTTTCTCATTACACATCTCCGGAAAAACAATCCACAACTCCAGAGAACAAAGCAAAAGCGTTTACAGTAATATGTTTGATCACAGATACAGCAGGAACAATTGAAGTCCCTAAAGTATTCTGTGACTGAGGAAGCTTTTTAATTTTTTTTATTTTAAGATCAAACAAATCTTCCATGCTATGTCGTCAACAGGAGAATGCTTTGGATAAACAAGGGATTAAAAAAGAAGAAAGAAGAAAGCAAAATAGAGTAAGAGCTGCCGATTTATATTTTCTTTCCCAGCATGCATGTACAAGTTATTTGATATTTAAAACTTAACTATAATGATTTCTCAGTATCTGGACTGGAATAATCCTAAAACTAGGACTAGGGCATACAAATACATTGTGTAGGTTATTCAGATATTTAATTTATTGTATTTTTTATAAAGAAAGGAGTGATGCTATAGTCCCGGAGTATCAATTTACCATAAAAATGTTCAGCAGGTGAAAGGTTGGTGTTTGATTATTGGTGCTTCTTGTTGCTGTTGACTTCATGCATCAGGAAAGAAAATGTACAAACAGATAGCATTGATGAGCCTCCAAAAATCCCAGTATCTCAGGATCACAAATCCTAATCCAGGGCAATGGTTATTAGAAAAGGAGCTTTTTAACATCAGCTAAATCGAGCAAATGTAATGCTGGTATAAATTGTTCCAATACAGATCCACATTCACTAAACTTTTTTAACCTTTTGAGTGGGTCTTATCTATTGAATGTCATCTTAATACACGAAAACAGAAAATTAGGCATTTGCCCCATTAATAATACTTAAAATACAAATGTCTGTTTACCTCAAATCTCATAAGATCTTTATCGATTTCTCAAGAAATTAGCCTGTCCTTGCCTAGAGGTTACTTGGAGGAACTGTACCAATGAGGTACCAATGAAATACCTATGATTGTTTCATCTTATTTATTACATTTCTTACCAATGTTCTTTTAGCAATTTCACAAATATCGCATAAAGAAAGACTGTATGCTTGAAATACCTGTATGATTAGACATAATGGCTGTGAATCTTTACACACATGCACAAATCTTGCAAGGAGGAGTAGAAGAAGCGGTATTTAAATAGCTTTTATTGAATTTCTCTGCATGAGGAAACCTTCATAAATGTGTGATATGAACACTTCATCAAACAATTTGACCCTTGCTGCTCTGTGACAGGGCCAAGCTGCTGTCACTTAAGTGGAAGACTGACTCGTAGGCTGAAGGAAACCCTAGCTTAACTGAATGCCACAAGGACTTGACCCTCTTTAGTTCAGTTAATTGTCATAATATAATTACCTGTATGGATTGGAGAACTTAAATTTGGTTAATTTTCAGCTGAGCATGTATGAATAAAGTGTGATTAAAGGCCAATTACCCAACAATGATAAGTAATAAAACATCCTGTTTTCATCGGTAATGCAAGCAGACTGCCAAGTAAAAGGTTAACATCTTAATATAACACCTTCTACACCTTGGTATCTAAAAGAAAAAAATGCATGTCGTCTACTGAGGATGTAAATAGAGCTGAGAAATGTCTCTTGGTTGAGTCCCAGGAGAATTTGCAAATGTGGTGTTTTTTTTGCTGTCCCCTGAGACAGCTCAAGAGATTTTGGAAGTACTTAACACTGACAGCAGCTTCTCTGCAATCATTCAGCAGAGCCACACAAATGCAGTAATGCCATCCTTGCCAGTGGGTATTTCTCAAACATGTACTTCCAATCTGATCATACTATTTTCTCCACCCAAACATGATTAATTTACTTTTTCCAAAGGTGTGCAAGCAAAGCATACATTGTAGTATGAAAAAAACACGATTCAAGACTTTGGGAAATCGTAAAATACTACTATGATAATATATACATAATTATAGAAACAATACAATAAAAAACATTTGCAATTTTATATGAGGCCAATTTTATTATGACTTGTTCTGATTATTTACTTCAGAAGATCTATCTGCACCTCATAGCCATTAGTTTTGTCATGTATGCTTTATATCTGAGTTCAGGGAGGTGTAGTGTCCAGCATCATCAAGTTCTGCTTGATATAACACTGATATAAAGAGGCTAATAAATGAGACTGTAAAATAAAAATTATATTGGAATTGGTTATGGTTCAATAGCATTAACACTGTTAATTTTATGCTCTTCCGATTATTTCATAAGAAATGTATACCCAAGCGCTGCCTTACAAAACATACATATAATATAAACTGAATTATGTCAAGCAATAATTCAGATACTTACATATCTATACATAGAACATGTAGTTCTTATAGTCTTATATAGAAATAATATAACAATGCCCAGTCAAGGATTTCTTTTTTAGTATTGAAAACATGAAAATATATGAATGCACATTAAGTGTTCTATAGGAAAGCATAATTTATAAGGAACTGCATTCTGCATTTGATAGTGCTGGTCAGATTGCTTCTGTTTCTTTTAAGCAACAAACATCCCATTCACACATGGGAAAGAAAAAAAAAAAAAAAACTCCATGTAGAATCACTCTATTGTTATTATAAACTGCAATAGACAGGAAATATATTTTACCTTATAGAATTTGTACCAGCACAATGAAATGCAGCCACATTTATTTTCATGAAGCCTAACTGCTGACAGCTAGCATAAAACTGTCAGCAATTTATGCCCTGCTAAAAATGCAATGGCTTATTCCTGTTTGCTATAGAAGTGATTTGCAATCAAAGAATATATACAAGGGCGTGTATTCCTGCATGCTTATTTCTCTCAAACAAGATCTGCAGTAGAATTAAACAAGCAAACAAACAAAGGGATGTTTTTTGTGACAGGATTATAATAAGAAAAATATTTATAATCCTGAATGGTGAATATGCATAAAGTAGAGGCAAATATTTTGTTTCTTTAATATTATTTTCTTCAACTGTAAAATAATTCAATGTAAAGTGAATATATGAAACCTTATTTGTTTAGTACATTATAGTAGAATTTTAATAACATGGTAATTATACATTGTATAAAGCCTTTAACGCAGTACAAAATCATGCATACTGTATATACAGTGTTAGTAGTTTATTAGTGTTTAATTCTAACCAACAAATATACTTGTCTGTGAATATTTGTTTGGTGTGGCACACAAGTGAAATACCCAGTGTATTATGAATGAAGTTCTATCTGAAAACCCTAAATTGCTGACATGTTGCTTCAAAGATTTTATTGACAGATTTTCAGGTTAGAATGGTCGTATTCTCCCAGCGATACACAATTACACCTAGGAAAAGATTTGCAATACATTTGACTGGAAAGAAATGGATATGAATACTAATGGAACCTATTCAAATAATTTGTGCAATTCGATTAAACTACAAATAGCTAGAATAGTTCACTTATGTGATTATATTTTATTAACAGAAAATAAATGGTGTGAAATAAAGCAACGAGATAACGTCCTGGGATGCTTGCAGACAATTACATATGATTGTGAATAGGAAACTATCTTTGTATGTCAAATGTAAAGTCTTGTGAATCTTGAACCCTTTACACAGAAAAACAATACAACTCTGGTTGTTGATTCATAGAAGCATGGTAGGTGGTAGGCTCAGAATAACAATAGGAGACAGATAATGCAATGAATACATTAAGGAGGTAAACAAGAGTACTACTTAAATGGAAATTAAATGACACATAACAGGGAAATGGATCATCACTGATGTACAAATGGATTCAATTGTTTTTAAATTAAGTAAATAAATCCTATTCAAATGTGTATGTCAACCACATGCATTTTTGTCAAACTTCTGCCAGACTATAATAATTTAAATGTACACCAGAGTCGTATACAAAATCAATACATAATTCTCAATCAATGTTCGTTTCATCCGACATCGGATCTGAGCTACTGTTGACTCATGGACACTTTCTCCCATCTCAGCCATGGAACGCTGTAGATCTCTGTAGTTGTCATTGGCCTCTTGATGGCTTCTCTGACCAATGCCCTTCTTACACAGCTGCTCAGTTTGGGAGGATGGCTGCTCTAGGCAGATTCTGGGTGGTGCCGTATACCTTACACTTCTTAATGATTGACTTGACTGTGCTCCAAGGGACATCCAATGCCTTTGACATCTTTGTATTCCCCTCCCCTGATCTGTGCCTTTCCACAACTTTACCCTGGAGCGGTTTTGAAAGATCCTTGGTCTTCATCTTTGCTTTGAATGCAAAACCTAACTGTGGGACCTCACAGAAACAGGTGTGTCTAATCTGAAATCACGTGAACCACTTTTATTACACAAAGTTAGACTCCATTCAATTTACTCTGTGCATTCTGAAGGCAACTGGTTGCACCTGAACTTATTTAGGAGTGTCATAGCAAAGGGGATGAATACTTATCTAATGAAAACTTCAGATTTAATTTTTTCATTGATTGGTTTTCCCAACCCTCCCATTTTTTCCCCATATTGAAGGTGTGAAGTAGGTTGTGTACTTTTCAGGATGTAACAACAAAATGTGAAAACGTCCAAAGGGCTGAATACATCCTATAGCCACTGTACACACAGGTCCCTTATATGGCAATTTTAATTATTTGGATAAGTTCAATATAGGTGTTGATCAATACTCACATTTCTCATACTTCATACTGAAGAGAGAAATAAAAAAAATCTGTACAAACTGATTGAATTTTTATTAGATTTCCATACAAATACACAGAAATGGGACTGTGGTTTAGATTAATGGTCTGTATTAATGTCTAAGTATCCAGTAATGTTTAGTTCTTCAAAGACAATACATTTGACACTAAAAGATTCAGCTTCAATCTTTACCAAATCGTGTGCATTCCTTACAAAATGAAAACACATCTTCTATTTTGATTTGAACATCATACTTTATCCAAATTGCAAACATTCATCTTCTCTGATCATTGATTTCCAGCAATTAAGACGATAACATTTCAAATGGATTTATTCAAATAATTAATTCAGTTGTTATCCAATGTTATAAAATGAACAATAAAATGCCTACATGTGCTTCTACAATGTAGTCCAATAAATCATTGGACTTTTGAAACATTCTAAAACAAACCTAAACCTACATCAAATTACCTAATGAAATAAAACAAGTCACTGCTAATTTGGGATCATGAGGGTTTCTCTAGAATAAATATATTTTCAAAGATTCACGTGATTTTTTGATGTTCATGAACTATTTCTAATTAGAAAGACACATTTCTGTCCTGCTGTTTAACGTTATTAAGTTTTCATTAGTACCCCAGGCTAGAACATGGAACTGTCAAGTTGTGATTTTAAATTTGAATATATTTAAAATTCCAACTCTGATTACACGTACAGAGTCAATCAGCTTAATTGTGGTAGACGTATTGTGCAATAATGAAGACGCATGGCTCTCAGGGCGTCCAGGTGTGCCGAGCCTTGAAAAGAGACAGTGGGTCAGAAGTGGTATTTATAGCACATACAGTACGGTGAGCGATAGAGAATATTAAACAAGGAGCCACTTTAGCATGGTAATAAATATAAAGACAGCCTCTACTTTTATTCACTTACAAACACCAGCTTATGAACCAGTTGTATTTATGAGGCATTTGCACAAAAGTAACTCTCACTACATGCACCGTCATTGAATTATTTCAAATAGAATACACTTTTTCTGAAAATTCAATTTTTTGTGTTTTGGGTTCTTTTCTTTTTGCATGTAAAGGAGTGTGCCTAGCTATATCTGATAAAACAGCCAGGCCTACTTGGCAGAGCTTCCTACTTCAAGTGTGCACTGCAAGCAACAGGGCAGGCAACAGGAAACAGGAGTACGGAAGATCAATAAACACGGCTTAGATATGAATATATGACACTTCTGAAATATACTGAAGATGCTTCATAAAAGATAAAAGTCAGTAGAGGCCCTGCATGCCTTTAGTGAGCAGAGCTTGCAGGTAGTAGGATGATTCTGCTTCATATAATTAGATAATACAGGGAATTATTTCAATATACAGATGCACGTGGTTATTATGTGCAATCCAGTCCTATAATTTACTGGAAATTGTGTTCTTCAGTTTCAAGTTGAAAGTAACATGGTGAATATAATTCAACACAGAGATGCGACTTTAATATTGTCAGCTGCCACTGGAAAAATACAACTTAATTTAAGGGTGAGGAATAAAACTTGAAATATTGTATAATAAGAACAACAACAATACTGTATAACAACACCACCACCAGTGTAGTGGAAGTATAATAATGCAGTGTAAAGGCCACACATATAAAGTTTAAAGGTGCACTATTTATTTGACCTGTTGTAATTTATATAATTATCAAAATACATATTTAATCACACCTTTGTCCTTTAAAGACCCCAGACTGAACAGGCAGCATTTCTTTCTGCTGACATTCAGACTCCAGTCTGGACATTGGCCAAAAACTCCTGGCAGACCTAAGATTAAATATAATTTTTAATTGGCCTATTTAGTTTTCAGCTGCCCCTCTGTTTGTTCATCTGAATCCAATTATCTTACCTATTTTGCCTTAATAAATATTGCCTGGAAGCCAAAACCTTAAAACTTTAAATTGCAGTGCATGCTGATCCTTCAGTATCAGTCAGTGCTAAGAGTGAAAAATGTTTCTGGAGTTTCCCTTCAACTACTCCAGATGTTGATGGTGATGTATGTACAATCTAGCAAACATCCTGAGCAGTAAAATGGAACTAGGATGGTTTTTGCCTAGAGTTTAAAACCAAAGTAAAATATCATTCATATGGGGAACAATATATGACAAACTGCATGGACTGCTTATTAAAGTCCATTAAAGAAAACACTTCAACCTTCAATATGTGTATTTGTTCCCTGCTTATAATTTAAGATCACAAAGTTAAATTTAAGTTGTAAGTTCCATAACAAAATGTCTGGAGATACTTTCCTTTAAAGATTACACACCTTAGACACACCTTACACATAGTTTTCCAAACGATTTATTGTTCAGAATAATATATTTACAGACAATGTAATACTGCATTTAGAGAACAAAAATAGTAATGATGCAATAAGTCCATGAGCCACTAGGTGGGGTTTCATACAATGAAGAGTCATATCCGAAACTTTATTATGAAAAAAAAAAGAATCGAAAGATGTATAAAACAAGCACTTTTTTCAAGGCAGGATCTGTGTAAATATTTCTTATAGTGATTTTCTGTACTGTGTTAATCGAACCTGCTGAACAACCAAACAAGACCCAATATATCTTAACTGGAAATGTGAATGTTCATCAAATTCTTTGCATCTTTATACTTCATTTAGATTAGGCTGATAATTAAGTTCACTGGAGTTACAATTTGTGTTTCATTAGACTGTTTTAAGCATCCATCAACTGCTATTCTGAAGTAGCAATATTGTTAAATTATTACTAGTAGTTCAGAAAAATATATTTGAATGATGCATAGATTTTATTCATAGGAAATATAGTCAATATTCTATACATGTTAACAGCACAATTTCAAAGTTCTAACCCACCTTCTGTTCAGGAACTTTTCTGGGCTCTGAGAATACATCTCACACAGGGCTGTAGGCCTCATTCTCTTGTAATTGTATTTCACTTGTGATCCATTTTCCAGACTATGAATTATAGATATATTTCACATAGGGTTAGCTAGCATTTTGCATCAGCCTCCTTTCAAGACTCCATGGTACATTTCAGACAAAGTTGTAGCCTGCCGTCTTGAAAATACACTGCAAAATATATCAATATAGGACACTGAACTCTACTAGGTATTCTGGAATCTGTACCTATGGTGAAACTTCTCTGGAGCGTAATAATAGCTGTTCAAATATCATCTCTTGATCAGCGAACAGAGGTTTCCTCTTTAAGAAAATGACAACAAACACTGTGTTTACATGTTTATCTAAGTTTCTCCAATTACATATATTTTTAAGAAGCTGTAAATATAGACAGGGCTGTCTATACACAGGCCAAAGCTTGCTAAGCTATACTAAGCTTGCTCTTGGATATACAGATATGTCAGGTCCTTTGCACATATTACATACTTCCTAGAGCCTCCACTTATTTCACAAGCATTCACCTAGTAACATTATTGATCTCTCTCTCTCAGGAGGTTTCTGGACGATTCAGAAATGGCAGGCTGGACCCAATCAAGATAAGGCTAATTTTTATCATTTGCAGTAGATCTTAGTAGTGCTTAGTAATTGTTATAGAAATTAAATAAAGCACTTTAGATTCCATTAAATTCACACGGGCAGTTGTACTGGGGGAGCTATGTATGTACACTGCTAATCTGGTAGCAAACACAAGATCTTCCATCATCATTACAAACCTGATTCATGAGAAAAGGCCAGAGATCTCGGAAAACTGTAGCTAATATTACTCAAATTCTGTCAAAATCTAGTATTACTATTTAAGTATTAAAACATACAAAGACACAATCAATTTGGAAAAGCAGGTATTTATTGAGTTAAATAGGACAGTGCAAAGTTTTTCAAAGCGTGATACTGTCCGCAGAGACACAGATTTACATACTAATAAATAAAGATATAATCATTCATAGAAAAGGGAGTTGTACTTTCAAATTTGGAATCTAAAATTTCACAAACCACTTTTGATGTGCGTCGAGGGATCACTAATCAAATGTACGCTGACTTTGGATGAAAAACAAACAAACTGCTAAAGTTGGCTCGTTTTCAGGATGTATGTTTTTGAGGTGGATAAATTACTATAAAGAAAATATTCACCTTTGTTTTTCCTTAGCCTCCCATTCTAGATGGGGTGCAGTGAGCTTTCTAATGGGATAACTTTTTTAATTCTGAATTTAATTGTGTCAATCCTAAAACTACTCCGGTCTACCATCTCTGTTTATTAATGTTGGAAGGAGACCAGTCCTTGTCATATGCGGTTCCATCAGTACAAAATCAGAAAATTATTAAAAATGACCCCTGCATTTTCTAAACATTAATTTTCCACAGTCTTAACCCATTTTAGTGATTCCATTAGCATCCAGCAGGAGGAAAACCAACTGTAATTTGTTTAGCAGTCAGATGCTTGGATACTTGACAGGTTTAAATGACCAACCAATGATAAACACTTTAGAAGGGAAAGCCTTCAGATAAAATATAACAAATACAATCTGCCCATGGTTGTGACTAAGGCCTAAACCAAATCAAAACCTAACCGCAAATCCTAAATTACAAACTCACTGTGTTTTTTGTTTTTGTGTTTTATAAATGGCTCCTGATAATAAATGAAACTATGATAAAGGTACAAGTTTGTAATTTGCAAATTACAGGTAGGGAAAAAGTTGCAATTTGCTCCAGGCCTAAGACACAAAGCACTGCATATAATGACACTGTGTTTAATTATTTTTGCTGTATTTGTTTATGATTTTTGTCTTTTGCTTTGTTGTTGAAGCCTTGGAGAATATTTAAAAGAGCTAAAGCAGTCTATAACCTTCATGCACAATTACAAGAAAATCAATTTTATTGCATTTTTGTCTGCTGGCTGCTTGCAGGCTTTAACTAATATTGAAACTCTGCCTTGACTGCAGCCTATTGATTTTTTGCCACAATTTCTGCAGAGCATACTTATGTTAACAGAGGCGTTCCTACTAACACTACATATTACAAGGAGGCCAAAAATAATGTATTAATGGAGAGAAAAGGTTGTGACACTGCATACTCATTTCACATTGATTTATAAAGGCACACAAATTCCAAAACACTGTATGACATTTCATGAACTACTCCTAAAATTTATTAGGCATGCATTTCATGATTTTCGCTCCTTTCAGAAAACGTATAGTTATTGCGTACCACCACAGACCACCACCTAGTTTAGACTGTATATAACAATTGTTAACGGCTTGTTTTTATTATGTAGTACATTTATACAATGACTTTAATTGTAGTGCTAAATCAATATTTATGACAGCATTACAGTGCTTATTTCTTCGCCAGAGTGCATTATCATGTTATCTGTAAGGAAAATAAAGTAGCTTCATAACTAATATTGACAAATGAAATCAGACCTTTTCCTGGACCTTTATTTCAACAAAGCACATTCTGTATGTAATATCAGTGCCTCATTTTCTTTAACACACTGTGACAAGGCACGGGGCCAAACATTTAGAAATACATTATGGTATATTCATAAAGAACTGCTGACAGAGCAACGTGCTGGCAGATTTCACATGCACTCTGCCGTATTTATCAACTGGCATAAACTGAGTGAGTTACAGCATTTTCACAGACCTTTGATATGGTACCGAGTTTTATGTTCTGCCTTCATTGGCCTGTGCCCATTCAACACACCGAGGAGTGTAAATTCGGCTGAAGGGTACACTTCTGTAGGCTGTGACAGTAGCCACTACCGTGCTTTCAAATAAATTATGTAATACTCTGAATAAATACCCTCTTTCAAAATCCAGTGCAACATATGCAATCTTTATTTAAACCAATTATTTACATTACATTAACAAATACAGTATTTTACCAACTGCTAAAATTATGTTTACTGGATTCACATCTGACACATGCAAAACATCAATTGGCAATCGTTTTTGCTTGTACACAGTACAACAAGAGACAGAAGTCTGAGGGATAGACACATACTATAAGAGACATGTGTTGCAAGCCTGCACAAAAAATGCATTTACACATTTATAACAAAATTGAATTTTTGAGCGAAGATTTGGAAATGTTGACCACACCAGAATAAAACGAGAGGCTCAAACGTCAAATATCGGTCAATCACAATATTTTAGTCTTGTTATATAGAGCCATGTCAAATATTGTATAGATATGTGTATCAAAGTAAACACCTGAAAGTGGATAAGAAAGCATTTGCTATTTTTTAACTGCAATTGCTGGAACAGTTGGGACTTTAGATGAATGTGATTATGTTGCATTACGTCCATGTCACACAGTAAGGTTTGGAATTATTATCCTATCTGTTTCACAAAGCTTTGTTTATGTCATTCAAACTGGGAGGATTGCTTTCCCTTGAAAATTGTATCTCTTATCAGTTCACTGGGAACCCATTGTAGCTAAAGTCCATCTAACAGTCACAGACACTATGCAGTATAAATATAAGTATATAAGTATTCTCCCCAGGAATTCATACCTGGATGGTACTTTATCATGAGAGGTCAGAGGGTCTAGACAGGAAGCTGAACCTTCTTGTCAGACATTCAGAGAAGCCATTTTCTGCAATCTTGCAATCTTGTTACAGCTACCAGTTATAAATATTTGCCAGATCCTTGTATGAAATCTAATACAATTTTGCTAGAAACCAGACAAGGCTGTAGCCACATTGTTACAGTGTCCGGGGAGAAACATTTGTGCTCAAACAGAGAACTGTACAATCTTCAGCTTTATGTTTCTTTGTTTTTCATCAAACATTTTGGTAAATTGCTAGGCCACGCAGCCCGCAATTTGTGATTGTGTCTGTCAAAGAGTAGAAAAAAATGTATTGCTTTGTTTATTTAATAGGCACTCTTCTGTTTAAAGTTCTTGCTGATCCCAAATAGGTCTATCATCATTTGAGAGTATAGAGTAACAACACATCAGCCATACATTTATCCTGACAGAAACATACATTTATGAGGTTGTAAAAATGTGAAAGCATAACACTCAAGCAGTAACAATATTTGTCTTTAGCTTAAGGCTGAAAATCTTGTACCCACAATAAGATCAAAGAGAAAGAATTCAAACTGATGAAGATTATTTGGGAGAAGTAAAATAATGTGGGTTAGGCTCTGGTAATTATTATATAGGCCCAATTATTCGAGACACAAGATATCTCACTAATCTGCAAAATAATTAGTTTAATTTGAGCACTAATGGGCCCTTCCACCCTGCACAGACTGATGTTATAGACTTAAGCAGCTTCTTCATCAACACTACATGTTTCCCGATTAAACTTCAGCTGGGTAGTCTCATTACTTTTTATCCCGAAACAGAGGTAAATTGGATTCACATTTTGCAGAGAGAGCAGTATCTACGTGTGTGCAGTAGTTGATGACAAGATTGAATGCTTTATTTGTTAAGGGAATACTCCTGGGAATACTCCTGAGAACCGGAGTGCATATTCCAGGCCCCGACATCCAATCCAGAGCAAACAGTAGTCCTCACACAGTGTGATCTGGTTTACAGAGACCATGTCGGTACCTTGTGACTATTACTAAATTAAGGATAACAAATTGAATTTCTTTACAAATACAAATATCCCCACAAGGGTGCCTTTTTATCTGTAACCAACACAGTGTGTTCTAAATCCAGTTTAAACATTCACAGACATTTAGAACTGAGAGCACAGGCAAAGACATCATTTCAGAAAGAAATAAAATCACGTCTAATCATGCTAAACAGAAACACCATATCTTAGCATTACATTGCCAACACTGTAAGGGGATTTATATAATCAAAGTGCCTTCCTTTTACTCTGAAGTGACAGTCTGTCAGGGCATCTTGCATATTTTCATTACCTTTCATAAGGCTTTTATTTCATTAAAACACAAACAAACAGTAGTATCTACTAATCCGACTATGCAAACTGTTTCAGTCATATCATTTACTGCAGAAATTGGATTACAGATTGGATTACATTTACTCTTACTCTGAAACAGATCTAGAGTCCAGCTGCGTTAAAGTGAATTATCAGGACTGAACATTTATCAGTCAGATTCTGGTTTCAATGTACTCTCTGTTCTCCTACTAAAATAATCAAAACCAATCCAGGCTAGTTATAACCCCACGGGTCCTACTCATCAAGAGCAGATCATTAGGGAGAGGAAAGTTATAATCCATGGCAGTACAAAGTTCTCCACATACTGTACACGGACCACAGTATCCTAGCAACTGTTGTCACGGGCAACCCCCGCATCTCTAGACAAAACTCAGTGGCAGCATCTGTGACTCAGAGCGGAGCTGGAGGCAGCAGCGAATACTCAGGAGAGAGCATAGCACCACAGATCTATACAATTTAGGAGCAACCACTTGAGTTTGTTCAGCATGCAGTAAAAAAAGTGGAGCTGGTTATTCGGCTGGCTTGTTTGTATGCTAATGCTTAGTCATTATAACCTAAAAAGGGGAGGATTGCTTTAATTCCAACATAGATGGCTGTTTGAAACACTGTGGCCGTGTGCTCTGTCGAGACACACCTTAGAATCAATATTGATCAGTAATGCTGGCCTAAAAAAAGTTGCATTCTTCATCACACTGCTAACCAGACATGCGTTCAGCTCCCTGTCCTAATTATGATTCCCCGTCACAAAGTAGTCCTACGCATGTCACAGAGGAAACTTAGCCTGGAACACACTACCCCCTGCTGATGGTTTTCTTATTCTTTCGTACTTATTCCTGCTTCATTGAAATGCAAGACGTGAGTCACGGCTTATAAACCTGCAGGCGAACCCACAGGCTTTTGTTCCTGGCTGCAATATTTAAACTCCTCTCTGACTTCGCCACTTTCAAAGCAAGCTTTCTATACGATCCTGTTTTGCTTGAGATGCGAAGAAGCGTTTCACTTTCGTGTTCTACATTTGTAGTTCATTCTGAGAGTGTGTCGTTTTCAATATCTCTACAGTCAGGGGATGGAGTGACACAAACATTTCCATTCCACTCCATGGGACTGTAGAAACATGGACTTTTACACATTTTGTTTTAAAGAGCAGCCCCTGTATGGGGAGTATCTGAAAATATCATATCCTAATGAGCAGTGAGCCGTGAAAATGGCAGTTAAGAATTGCTGCTAATTCCCTTTTTCAAGTCCCTAGGGGTTCTGAACACACACCTCATTGCCAAAGACAGGTTCTGTGGGCAGTAATTAAACCTGAAGCCATGCTGTTTTACTTCTGTGCATGACATCTCAACATCCCCATATAAACTACTACATATTCGCTCTGTTTCGACCTTGACTTACTTCAGATTAGGAGGTGTACACAAAAGGATATGGTGAACTATATAGAAAATATAAATACCGTTATGGATTGATACAAGACATTTTGCTTATTAAAATGAATTCTGCTATGAAAGCAATACATTAATCTGTGGTCGATTAAGAACAAAATTATTAAAGATTTGTTTGTTTTAATCATCATGGGAAGATCAATACTGCATGTCAGAATCTCAGTGCTATATGGGCTTTGAGTATCAATACAATCATTTAGACATCTAGTTGCTAATGAGCATTTTTCTAATCAAATAACTGCCATATTTATTCACTATGTAAGTAATGGAAATTATGTATTTCATATCATATTTGTAATGCAAGTCTCGATCCATTCAAATTGCTGTGAGTATTACTATAAGTTAATCAATCAAAAAAAAACAATAGCACAAACAAATCACTATCCTGTAGCTTCACCTTATGATTAAAGTTGAACTAAGTTACATATATACCACAAGTATTTAGAGGAAATTGGACATTTTGGGGATGCTCATTTTAGTATGTCAGTGCCCTGTAATTGTCATTTATAACTTAAAATCATCAATTATTTGCTTTAAAAAACTAGCTGGATTTCCAATTCTAGTATTGTGTAATTGAAGATAAAAATGCTTTTTCACCCAAGAAGGCATATCAGTTTCATCTCCCCAAAATAGTACTGCGATATGGCGCACAATGCAGAAATTGGTTTACCCTGCAAGACTATCTTCTTAAAGAAGAATTGGGGCCATCATAAACCTGTCACCGTGTAAGATAATCAATGCCGTGGTTGCAAATCTATTTTTATTTCTCATTTGCTCGGTTATAACAAGTTCAAAAAGCAACTCACAATATTCAAACACCCACAGGCAGCTGCACTGCAAAAGGATACTGGATATCTTTGTGTCTGTAGACAGTATCCCAATGCAGGCAGTTGTAGAAGAGCTCAGATTTCCTGACAGTATCACCTATGAGCTCATTCTGGGTAGCTGTGCTATTTTTCTTGACACTTTTACATTGGAAAAAAAACATACACAACACAGACAATAGTAATAAATAACAGCATTGTGCAGCCAGCACCATTGTGAACCAGATTTCAGATTCATCACAGCAGTACGGTGCTGAAAATACATAATACTGCCAGGGTTATGTCTGTTGGAGAATCTGAAAAAGGAGAATTACATTGCATTTGAT
The DNA here is from genome assembly GCF_036373705.1 of Amia ocellicauda. Taxonomy (NCBI): domain Eukaryota; kingdom Metazoa; phylum Chordata; class Actinopteri; order Amiiformes; family Amiidae; genus Amia; species Amia ocellicauda. The sequence goes on along the minus strand of NC_089864.1, from coordinate 20,491,604 downwards.
GCTTAATAAATAATGATGGTGACCTATCCAGGACATTGCGAATGTAGGGAAGGCCGTAGGGGAGCATTTAGGCCCATGCTTCCTCCATTTTTATTACCATCTCATGGGGGCTTATAATTTTGTACCAGTAGAATGATCTGCTGGGGAATTAAGTCACTATTTATTTTACCTCAGTAAAAAAATGAAAAGGAAAAGTCGTTTGTAAATTATCTTCTGTAAAATTACCAAGAAATATCAGTGGCGATAACTGACTAAATTTCCCCGATTTATGTCTCATAAAGCAGTGGTAATGCAGAGAGTCTAATGGAGCACAGCCATAAGTGGTACAGTCTAGAGTAAAAAATGTTGAAAGGGTGGGAAATGGACCATTTGTGCAGAAAATATACAGTATAATCTGCTACATAATAGTTACCTGTCAATCCAAACCCCACTCAGAAATGTATTTAACATACAAATTGCTCATTTTTCCTGTGCAATTTCCTTGCCATTTTAAAAGATTTGTTGCCTGTAATTTGGGGGTAACATTTTATAATCAGCATCTATATTTTTTTCATGATTCAAAAACAATTATTATAAACTATTTTGTATGATTTGGCTGCAATATGCTACATAGGCTGTTAAAACATTAAGTGGAAAATGAAATCTATTATTACTTTCAATATATCTCCGCTTTAAAAAAATGACTATTTGATGGGTTGTTTAGCAAGGTTTCTCATTCCATCTTCACTAATACAATCCAGACCAGCAGGGTAAGGAAATAAATGATGGTGTATGAAACTACCACACTGAGACTTTTCACTATATCTTGTATATGAGAGTATTAAAATAGGGATGTTTGGTGTTTCTGTGCTGGATTAAATGTGTGTATGTATTTATTTATTTATTTTACCCTGAGGATGTACTATGAAAAGAGTAACCTTTCAAATTATATGGAAATAAATCAGTTTCATTGTATCAAGATGACCTTAAACCTTTTCATATCCGTGGCCTTCCCAGTGAAGAGTGAACTCTGTAACACAATGACTTCAAAATGTCAAACATGCAGTTATTATTACACACGGTTATAGTTTAGTAGCTTGATTAAATCTGAGTATGGCATTACAAAATGTATATATATATATATATATATATATATATATATATATATATATATATATATTTTTATCTACAAAACAAGAGTGTATAGTCTTGATTGTTTGATTGTGTTTATATTGTGGCACTACAAACTTGTTCATCATAGCGGTAACATTTATGACTAAGAGAAAGTGGCATCTCACTAAAAATGAAGCCGCAACTGAGTACAGTTCTTTAGTTTTCTATTAGCGGGTGGGTCAAAGTTTTGATTTAATCTGGCCCGGGGTCTAGGAAGCAGCAACACACAGGCAGGGATGTGGTGTGGAGGTGGTGACATAAAAACAAACAAACCAAAATAAAACCCTAGCTTCTCTGGAGCCTAACTAACTTCTTACGTTCACCTTTAACACAAAACACACAGCAAATAGTTCAATCAAGTCCCAGTCCAAGTAAAAGGTAAACTGCCATTATCTTGTCTTCATTGTTTCTCTCCATTGTTCCTCTCACACCTGCTCACCCTCCAGCTCCTACACACCCAACAGTCAACATCATGTCTAACATTTTTGCTTTTAGTGATCAGGTTTCACAGACATAAGTGAGCACTGGTAATATGCATTGATGTGCTGAGAAACATGTTTCATGTTTATATACTCTTCCTTGTGCACCATGGTTTCACTGTGCTCAGACAAAGCTTTGAAAACCTTAGAAAGTCCTTAACAAACCAGTCACATCTGATCCTAAATGCTATAGCTGTACTTTCAAACCCTGCAAAATGTACCATAACTGCCACTCCAAAGCAGTTTCGTCACATTCTGTCCCAAATCTAGCCTTCTGACAATGTTCAAATATTGTCATGATGAAGGTGAATCACAAAAACGATGTTATTCATGAGCTTTTTGATTCACCATAAGATAAAAATACAAATGACTTAAAAAGCAATTAGAAGAAAAACAACACATGCATGTTGTATATATGCAAATATGGATGACATTGTCAGGACTGTCTTATCAATTTCAACATTTTGAAGTATTTACAAATGTATTTTTTTCCCTAGAAAGATCTACTTTTATGTCCACAGTTACTGATGTTGTGGTGACATCAACTATTGCACTGAAAAGGTTAATCATGATTTCAGTCACGGTATTTATGACAGATAAACTAAAAAGGCTAGTCATGATTGTAGAATATAAGCTTAGATCAAAAAGTACATTAGCTTAGTGCATGTAAGCAACCATCAACGACCTCAGTGAGGTGACTTTCATAATCCAGCAGGAGTGAGAGCAACACTACATTACAAAGCCATTTCCCACATCCCTGTAACACATGAACAAATTGTTAGCAGCTGCCGAACATTATTTGTGAGAGAAGCAGCTGGTACTATTGCACATTCATTAAAACCACCAGGGGACCACTGAGCCCAAAAACCTAAGTATTGAAATGGGAAAATGCTCGATTTCTCATTGAGGACAACCTACGCCAATAGTGTAAATCTGAAGCAAATGTATTGAGCTGGCTGAGTAAATTACATGTAAACGCTGGACTCAAACTAATTTGCCTGAGGGGGAATAGTTTATGACCATTAATATCATTTGTCTTTCTTATATTAAGGGAAGGCAAACATGCCCGAGATAAGTGGATGGCAAAGACATGGAAAACAATCAATGACAGAACATGTAACGGCCATTTACAATATGTTACAAAAAACGATTATAATTTTAAACGATCTGATGAGGGCAACTTCCAACTACTGTTTTGGGTCTATTCAACTGAACAATGAAGAAATTCTGTTTGTGTACAAAATGTGTAAGGAAAGGATATGTCATTATACATGTAATCAGTGGCTTTTACACAGAAGATTACAGGCAGGTATGCAGAGAACATTCAAATTCTCATTCAGATAATTTCATCTCCATGTGAAGTACAAAAATAAAATAAACCAATGTGGCATTAAATGTAATTCATTCCAGTTCAGAACTGCACTATCGATGGTGGGGACAGTGAAGAAAGAGATGCCTCGTCCGATCCCAAATCCGGAACGAGGTCACAGAAGATTTCTCAGCAGGAGGCAGGAATCACAAGTTCTTTGGCTTCTAATAACACTCCTACAGCACCACTGTCACGTGCCGCCTCTCACCACGCCGCGGGCAGGGAGTGTAATCAGAGAGTACCTGCTGTTTCTTCTAAATTCAATAAGTCAGCTGAATACCTCAATCCAGACTGCTGACCCCGCATCAGAAACAATTATCAGTCATGCGGCTCTCTCGTGACCGCCGCACAGGGAACCAGTTGGTAGCGGCAGGGTGATTTGAAATATTAGGGCAATGGAGGGCAGAGCAAATGAGGAGAAAAGATTTGCATCATCCCACCCCCATTTTGCGGCATATCATATTAATACAGTTAACCATCACTGTAAACAACAATAAAGTACAAATAAAATCAAAAAATCATTATTATATTTAATTTGAACAGTTTTTTTATGCATCAGTTTAAGTATGTTGACCATATATTGTACAGTGAGGTTAAAATGTAAAAACGATTAATATAGAGAGCGAGAAATCTCTTTCACACACACATATATATATGAGTTTGTGTAGGTGTGCGAGAAAAGCCAAAATAATGCTAAAACTTGTGTGTGGATTCTCTGAAGTTTTCGCAGGATTAAACAGGCTAGTGTTTCCTGTGTTTTACAATAAAATAAAAAGTATTGTTAACCTATTGTCTAACTAAATCGGTAATGTCTGTGAACATGATCTGAATAAATCATGGCTGATGTTATTTTATTGATCTATGCTAGGTTAAAATAATTTCTTCTGACAAATAATATTACACACATTTGTGTCTTTTACTATCTACTTCAAGACATGACATTAAAGTCTAGTAAATGCCAATGATACTTGCATTAATACTGTTTCCCCATAAACAGTTAAATAAAGAAATGCAATTCAGACACATTTTTTCTAGTTCAGACGATGTTTCTAATGATGCAGTTAGATACTTTTAATCAGGCCTAATAAGAGTCTGGTAGAGAAAGTACAGGTGAAAATAGTCTGTTACTATGGAGACTCCTGTGAAGCACACTGTTTGTTCTGTTTGCCAGCGTCTTCAGTATGCACACAGTGTTAGCTCTTGTGGGTGGATGAAAAAGTCTAATTATAAGGAGAAAGCTGCATTTTCTGGCAAGCAATATCTGATGTACGTATGCTTCCATTTCAGATGATGCTGAAATTAGTTTATTATAATGTTTAGGGTTGATACTTTAGCTTGCGTAACATGAAAGTGAGTCAAAAGGGGAATCAAATACATTCTGCATGTGTCTAAATTAAATCCACAGATATACACTGATAACTAAATAAGCTTCTGCTCCACATGTGTTTATGAAAAGACTGGGGTTCACTGAAACAACCTGGGATGAACCCGTGCACTGTACCACACATGCTTTCTGCTGCTATCTATAAAATCTATTGCAGTCTTAACCACAACTGCAAAAATAATGTACAACCCAAACCAAAATGAGCTAATAGAGCAAATTATAGTGCACACACTTTCAAAGCAATCATCAGCAAACATTTTATATATATAATCCAGAGCAGAAGACAAAAAGCAATAATTTCACTGTGTCCACACCTGCGAGCCATGATGAAGTTTGCACATTGACTTTTAGTCTCTTTCTTTGGTTTAAATAAAACATTTTTGGACCATAAGGTCTGATCTGTTGCAATCATGAAAAAAGCCAATATATATTTTTTCCTAATAACCTCTGGAGTCACGTAATAAAAGCAGTTTCTTTCTTACTTCCATTTGCCACTAGCCTGAAGCAAGTCGGAAATGCCAGCAATATCCTCCTGGTGCTGAGCTTCACAGACTGGAAGCACTAATAAAACAGTACATTAAACCCCAACAGAGGAATGTCCCTCACTGACATGAACACTGAGTGTTTTCAGTTACAGCCTATGTAATCCACAGTTGAGAGATTTCACTATTTTAACTGGCCCTAGAATATCTTTATCTGGTTTTGCATTGTTGAATTGTTAACTCTTTATGTATCTATGTGTTCTGGCTCATGGTCTGCTATTGTTTCTGATTAAATTCTTACTGTAGTTGACCTGCTACAGAATCTGAAATAAACTGGAATCTGAGCATCAGAGTAAAAAGTAAGTAGGGGACATAAATTAATATTGTATCATTATCTGCAAGAAACCAATGAAGTATTACAGTATAGAGTTCTAGAAATCTGACTATTTTGGGGGGAAATCATAAATGTTTCTCTTTGAAAACAGTGTCTCAAATCAAGCATGTGAAAATATGTAACCTCTGAACAACATAGTTTGATTATAAGTGTGTTAGTTGTACACAGTTATTATATTTCATTGGCATTACAAAAACAACTGTCACTATATCAATGCTACACACTTTAAATTCCGCCTGGTTATCACACAATGCCACAGGGAGGTGTAATCTTACTGAAGGGCCATGGTGGGAAATTGGAAAACGTATCGCAATACATAGAAGCACACTCCACGATCAAACTCTAAATTTGAAGAGAGCACCATGAAAGGACATTTTTAACATTTTTAAGAGACTTACTGAGCAATATTGCCAAAGGCCAAACAAAAATTAAAATTAAAAGCATGGAGTTACAATTTGATTAAGTCAAGTGGGTGTGACAAACCCTACAGTCTACAAACGCATCTTCAAACTCTACACCAAAGACGTACTGTGAACTGAAATCTGTTTAACCATAAAATTGATTTTGAGAACAACTAACTGATTCTAGAGGAAATATAACTGAAACTCATCCTTATCTTTTGACTAAGTGAGGAAACCAAAAGTGCATTAACTGCATAATGCAAGTGTAGATAACTTCTGAAAAAAAGCAGTGTTGCAAATTATGTCGATTTAAAAACATGATCTTAAAATCATTATGTAGTCAACTGTGTGGTGGGTGTGCCTGGTCTAACTTATTAATTGAAATGTTTTTGTTGATGTGAAAATGATGCTGATGTTGCTTGTTTCCTACCTTATTTTTTAACATGCATTAATTCAACGGGAATATAGAACATTCAATTTCAGTTTTGTTTGGACTGAATCTCCAGATTGTGGCTTTTTAAAGGAATTAACATTTATTACTTGAAAAATGACTGAATTAATGAATAAACAAAGTAATAAATAAAATGTATATGTAAATAAACATTACCTCATTTAGTGCCTTTACATCAGATGCTCATTTTACTATAAAACCATATTTGTATCCAAATGCAGATATTTACAGTTGATTGATGTCATTACCAACTTTTGACAGTCTCTCGATTTTCACAGCCAACAATATTAAGTATTTGTTTTCTATAGGGTCAAATCATCGAGCTATTAGGCTTCAATCTAAGTTTTATTGATGCATTAACTAACATATTAATTACTTTAATTTAATGTGCCCAATCAGAGGTTCTCAAGGTACACCAAGACAAAGACCAATTAAAATGTGTTTAGAAAGGTTTGCTAATTTACAAACTCTTAATTACACACAATATCACACATTACATTTCAATTGGTTTACAAATATCAAACTAAACTCTATTTACCTTAACAAATGAACTACAATAATGATTAGTAAGAATATGTTCATAATAGATTTTAATCTTGATAGACAAGTACGTCTCCTCCCATTACAAAAGGATGTCCCTGCTGTGAAAAGCTGAAAATAAAATACCCAGAGGACAGTGGACAGCGGACTTCCTAATCTGTATCTGTGTTCACAATCCACAGTTGTGTAAATAAATGTTAAGAAATACGATGTGTATAAAAATAAGAGTCACACATTCATATTATTGGAAATGCTTGCAGCTTTCGTATCTTGGGTTCGAGATATAGGTATATAAAAGAACAGTGGGAAACCAGCATTTTTTTTTTTGTTTATTAAAAATTACTTTTTGATTTATAGTTCTAGCACTTTGTAAACAGTGATAGCAATGATGATAATATTAATAAAACACTGTAAATTGGTGGCTTATATGTAAGCTTCCCTTCTAAGGGCTAGACTATATTATAATACAGCTCATCATAATAACAAAAGATCTATGCTTTCCGTTAACAAGCACCATATGGAAAGTGGAAAGTCCCACTTGGGTATTTCAAATTTCTACTGTACAAACAAACCCATGCTGTTAGATCACTGTAGAAAGCAAGTGACAGAGCAACATCCATCATTTCATACATCTGCCATGTCTCAGAGGCAGATGGCACTTAAATAGGTGCACTGGCTTTATTGGTGCCATTTGTGCTCAATTTAAAAATCAACTCTGCTTCTCTGTGTACCAAGCCCAAATCAGACAACAGAGATGGCAGTTGACCAGGAAATCTAATAACAAAGATAGTCACAGTAATTGCAAGATATGTGGTTAATTCAGATTAGAACAATACATATAAATAAGATACTTTAGTACTGTACTGTAGTATTCACATAAAACCCATTTGTCTGTGTCTTGCAGCAACATTACAGCCTACTTCTGTAAATCCACCATTTCGTACATAGATTTTGAACTGTAACGTCTGAGGTTTGTTAGTATTATTATTTTTTTATTTTTTTATTATTTTGTTTTATGTTAACAGAGTAGTAGGCAACCCATACTATAAACATGTAATGTACTTCTTGATGTATATATCAGGCCCAGCATTTTCTGTGACATTTTTCTCAGTTTTAATTCAACTGCTAACCTCTAGATGTCCCTACAGCCTCCTAATTTAAAGTAATTGAATTAGCAATTTAGAAAATCAATAATTTGCACTTTGACTAATTTGAAAAATAAAAATGAATTATGTTTAGGAAAAAAAGGAAATTGAATAAATTGATTAGTTAATAGAGTCAAAACACTGCAATCAAAAAGCATTTCATTGAGCTAACTCACTCCACAATATGCACCAGGTATTCTGTACACCAGGGTATAATTTATTTTGCACAATTTGTAATTTGTCTTTAGACCTCATTTGAAAGTGAACAATAGACCGACATTTATCACCTGGAAAAAACAAGAACAGAAAATGAAAGGCTGAGATTGACAGCTATTAAAGAACCTCCTCCAGGAAAATCATAAAGGAAAGAAAGTTATGAGAGATGAGATGTTTTTTTTCCTATTTTCACACAGTTATTTGTTTGTGATAATATTCCCCTGGGGAAAAAATGATAATCACAAACTACATGCATTTCTGAATTTAGATGCTATTTCTACAGCAGGTCAATTCAAAAGGGAATATCTACCCCTAAATCACTGATTTGTACAACATGAGAATTGTACGACTGGTAATGTCTGACAGTGAACCTGCACACGCAAAATATCAGTTTTTTGCACATTTAGTTTGTTCTCCAAGGACTGTAGAATACCTCTTAACTGAAAGTGATATGTGCTGATACACTTCATCTGCATTCAGTGTCAAATCATTAAACGCATTTTAAGTTAATTTAAATAATGTGACTGGATACGTCTCTGATTATGCCAGTTTCATGATCAAGGGATACAATTACATGCATCGAAGTTTATTGCCAAATTCAAAAGATTTTGACTTGAATATACATAATTCCCCAAATAACCTTTTTCCTTTTTTCTTACAGTTATGAGAATTGGTCTGATTTATATAGATTCCAAGCCATTGCATTGCCCCTTTCTCAAAAAATGTTAATGTAAAAAAAATAATGTAATATTAAATCAAAGAAAAAAAAGTTATACTTCATACACAAATGGTATAGAATCAAATCAGGATATTGTACCAACACAAAATCACAAAATCAAATTAATATTACATTTCCTAAGTCATATCAGTCTCCATTTACATCACTTTATAAATACAGCACAAAAAGTAATAATTTATTTTAAGGAGCATATATATACTATCCATCTGTTCATAATTATCTTAATGTTCATATTTATTTTCAGTTATAACAGATAGTCAGCTGTTTTACACATTAAGTACATTGTAATAATGCATAATTACACTGTTCGTATGATTAACTACAAATGTAGTTGTTATGTAATAACTATGTAAATACACTGTAACTAGGGAGACTTATTGTAAAGTGTTACCAAAATAATATATATAAACTTTTGTATTGATGTATTTAAAATCTTGTTGTCAACAGTTAATAAATGCAAATAATGAACCCATAAAATAAAGCATGACTGAACTCAAGAGAAGCCGAGTATTCAAATATTACTTGATAGAGTCCCTCTCAGAATAAAGCAGTCCACCTGAATAAAGCAGTCTGCCACCACGAACGCAGAGTATCGAACCCCCAGACACTGAGGTAAAGCCCAGCACGGTATCTCTTGTAAGTCAGCATGGATTTGCTTTAGCAAAGTCTTGAAAAATGTTAAACTAGGTGAAACTTACTTTTAACCACAATTTATTTGTACAATTGAAACGTGAGGAATTCAGTATGTTGGCATTTATGTAAATGTTCCAGGTTCTGTCAGGTTTCTAATTTCCTCCCACTGACTGAAAGCGAAGCAGCGTGTGGGATAACATTTGAGATTTGATGAGCTCAGGCACCTGTCACCACATGTGGGGGTCAAATCTCACCCATTTTCTTTCCTTAATTAGCTTTGTTGGATTATCTAGCACTTGCTCAATTGATAACCCTGGACCACAATGCCAGTCATCCGTACAGCTGACGGTCTCCCTCTGTTTTGCTTCACTGCACACCTCATATGAATTAACTTTTTTTTTTTTTTTACTTTTCACATGAAATCCCACAGATAAATATAACCAATGCATCTCAGCTCCATCATACCTACCTAACTGGAAAAGAACAGCTGGCACATAAACATAAATGGTTGAACTCTTTCTATTACCATTGTATTACCAAAACCAAAAACATGATGGCACACTGCGATATCACAGAACTGCTTTAAACTCATGCCTTAAAGCTAAGAAATTGAAAGAAAAACACAGAAATGATCATTAGAATATATATAGAATTATGTTATAGCATTGCTAGCAAAGTAAACTTTAGATTTATATTTATTAGTTTGTTTTGTTTTCTGCTCTAGTTTAGTGGGGTTTAGGCAAGAGGCTTAGTAGTGAAATTGGTTCTGCGGCACAGAACCATCAGCCAACTGTAATTTTGGCATCTCAGAACATTTTTGAAAAATATGCTGTAGTGAACAAGCTTATAATTTGTATTAAGAATGGTTTATCCACACTAACTGATGCATCATGCATGCAACCTATATTTTGTAACCTATATTGTATCTTACTGCACACTTTTTCAGTGTGACCATCTAAATTAGTCTAAATCTAAATCTAATACGTCTCTACCTTGATCACAAATCTTTCTAGTTTACGTGACTCTAAACATAAAAAACCAACAAACCAAATAAATAAATAAACAAATTAAATTAAATTTAAACCACAGGACGGCCATAATAATAGACATGTATTTACTGTGAACTGATGCAAAGCTAAGAAAAATACATCAATAAACCACTATAAATATAAAACTCTCAATTCATATTTTTATGTTAGAGAGTGACTACACTTAGTGTTGTTAGCTTTCTTCTTATATACTACTTTATTGAAGATCCATGCTAAGGAAGGATACAAAAATAATATATACATGTATGATTGCAAAAGAAAAGGGCAGTCATTTAATTTCATCAGTATTCACAGTGGAGTCCAGCAGTTTCCATAAGGAAAGGGATCAGGAAATCGTATCCATATTTTCAGTCATGGCTATGTGAATAGAATCATTTCACCTACATTAGACATGAACTATTATTCAATCATATTTCTTACAATATATGTTTTAATTTGCAATCCAGCTCCCAAAAAACAGCAAGTGTAATATATAATTGACATAATTAAAATAATTTCTTAATTATATTATTTACAAAACATATTCATAAGACGAATTGTAAATAATAATAAACATACAGAGTGATTGTATAATCCATATACAGTACATAACCAATGCAGCACTGGAAACATTATGAATACAATCCAATGGTTATTTAATCTTTTATTTTGCTCATTCAAACACTAAAACAAAATATGAGAAATGAAACAAATGCAAGCAGACTCATGCAGATATAAAGGATCGTCGTAAAGGATGGGTGCATGGCCAGTGTATTTACCCTAAGATGTGCTGCAACATTCACACTGTCACAGTTCGCTGTGTCAACAATATTAGTATAACCCAAAATGTGATTTCTCCACTTTTTTTTAAGCTGTGCTGCAAACCAGAAAAAAAGATGACAGACAGCTAAAGAGCCCTGTCTCAGGCACATTGTGAAATATTATTAGTGTCAGTGAAGGTCAAGCCAATGACAGATAAATATAAAAGACGGAGAGCACACACTAATAAATCAAACCTCCCCGGCCTGATCACTGTTATCTGATCAACACTCCACCTCCGAATCAGCTCTGTAATCACTGTGCTGCATGATGTCATGCTGGATAATATTAGAGCCGGAGCCCAGGGGATTTATCAGCCTCTTTTCTGCTCCACAGAAAGAAAAGGCATTGTCCTGGTGTGTTATAATGGAGTCTGGGATTTGTAAATGAGCACAAATTCTTCATCACCAGCAGCACTTCTACTTGTTAATTAGCAGCAAGCATCGTGCCAGGATCAGAGTGGAGTGCAGTCCTCATATTGACACAGGAAAAAGGTGTTCAAACGGATGAAATTGTGCTATAACATAGTGGGGTATCCATGCATGATATCTGACTTGCACTGATAGAAGACAAACAGATATACAAATTAACTGCAGATATACAAATATGAAGTAATTAGGGTTAATGAAGCACAAAAGAGGCCCATAAAATTACGTCATCGGTATTAGCAGGAGCAAAATCTAATTGTCTTCCCTTAAATATGATACAATGAGATTAGAACTGCAATGTTTATGACCACTGTACCAGAGAATAAAGATAAACAGCCTCTTGTAACAACAGCATTTAGAAACTTGCTCTATGTACAGTTTAATAAAAGGAAGAAAACCAAATCAAAAGCACAGCCACATTGAGTGGCAATTAGTCACATATTGCCATGCTGGTCTTTTATAAATAGCACAAGGTGATGGATATAGACTGACAAAAGTAGTCAGATCTGTTCAGGTCTAATAGAAGAGTGAGCGTTGAGAAAAAGTTTGAACCAATTTTGGAAATAAATAAGTATGCTATGGTTTGTCATTAGGAAAAATATTAAAGTATGTACAACTTGACCTCATTGCTGTAATATGTATAGTTTTTTTATTCAGATGTTTATTTAGGGAAATGTACAAAGAATTTCACACGATATTCACAGTCCGCTTTTGTTTACAACTCCCCATACGTTTCATTTTTTTCTACTTAAATCATTTCATTTTTAAAATCTATGCCACACTGTTCTTAGCAAAACAGACATATATATATATATATATATATATATATATATATATATATATATATATATATATATATATATATATATATATATATATAGCAAATACACTGCGGTATTGCGGTAATGGTTTAAAAATATACAGGAACACCAGCAACAAAAAAAGATAAACCACTCTCATTAGCACTTTCAGAAGTGCACATTTTAACATTTCAGATATTTTAAACTTGTGAGAACTTAGATGAAAGCAGAGATGTCTTGAAAACATCAACGTATGGAAGGTGTTTTGAGGTGCATTCTGTGCAGTTAGCTCATAGTAACATCTGCACACAGCGTGATATTCATGTCAGAAAGATGACGACCACATAAAAGATGGGAAGATTAAATAATAAACCTTGCAGGAGTGACATAGACAAGAGAAGCTATAAATCAAAGCAAGTGGGACATCTTGGGGAGGCCTTCATCCAGGTTGTTGTTGATGATCATTGTATACACTCACCTAAAGGATTATTAGGAACACCTGTTCAATTTCTCATTAATGCAATTATCTAACCAACCAATCACATGGCAGTTGCTTCAATGCATTTAGGGGTGTGGTCCTGGTCAAGACAATCTCCTGAACTCCAAACTGAATGTCTGAATGGGAAAGAAAGGTGATTTAAGCAATTTTGAGCGTGGCATGGTTGTTGGTGCCAGACGGGCCGGTCTGAGTATTTCACAATCTGCTCAGTTACTGGGATTTTCGTGCACAACCATTTCTAGGGTTTACAAAGAATGGTGTGAAAAGGGAAAAACATCCAGTATGCGGCAGTCCTGTGGGCGAAAATGCCTTGTTGATGCTAGAGGTCAGAGGAGAATGGGCCGACTGATTCAAGCTGATAGAAGAGCAACTTTGACTGAAATAACCACTCGTTACAACCGAGGTATGCAGCAAAGCATTTGTGAAGCCACAACACGTACAACCTTGAGGCGGATGGGCTACAACAGCAGAAGACCCCACCGGGTACCACTCATCTCCACTACAAATAGGAAAAAGAGGCTACAATTTGCACAAGCTCACCAAAATTGGACAGTTGAAGACTGGAAAAATGTTGCCTGATTTCTGTTGAGACATTCAGATGGTAGAGTCAGAATTTGGCATAAACAGAATGAGAACATGGATCCATCATGCCTTGTTACCACTGTGCAGGCTGGTGGTGGGGGTGTAATGGTGTGGGGGATGTTTTCTTGGCACACTTTAGGCCCCTTAGTGCCAATTGGGCATCGTTTAAATGCCACGGCCTACCTGAGCATTGTTTCTGACCATGTCCATCCCTTTATGACCACCATGTACCCATCCTCTGATGGCTACTTCCAGCAGGATAATGCACCATGTCACAAAGGTCGAATCATTTCAAATTGGTTTCTTGAACATGACAATGAGTTCACTGTACTAAACTGGCCCCCACAGTCACCAGATCTCAACCCAATAGAGCATCTTTGGGATGTGGTGGAACGGGAGCTTCGTGCCCTGGATGTGCATCCCACAAATCTCCATCAACTGCAAGATGCTATCCTATCAATATGGGCCAACATTTCTAAAGAATGCTTTCAGCACCTTGTTGAATCAATGCCACGTAGAATTAAGGCAGTTCTGAAGGCGAAAGGGGGTCAAACACAGTATTAGTATGGTGTTCCTAATAATCCTTTAGGTGAGTGTATATACACCAATCAGCCATAACATTATGACCACCTGCCTAATATTGTGTAGGTCCCCCTTTTGCCACCAAAACAGTCCTGACATGTCGAGGCATGGACTCCACTAGACCTCCGAAGGTCTGCTGTGGTATCTGGCACCAAGACGTTAGCAGCAGATCCTTTAAGTCCTGTAAGTTGCGAGGTGGGGCCTCCATGGATCGGACTTGTTTGTCCAGCACATCCCACAGATGCTCGATTGGATTGAGATCTGGGGAATTCGGAGGCCAAGTCAACACCTTGAACTCGTGATTCATCAGACCAGGCCACCTTCTTCCATTGCTCCGTGGTCCAGTTCTGATGCTCACGTGCCCATTGTAGGCACTTTCGGCAGTGGACAGGGGTCAGCATGGGCACCCTGACTGGTCTGCGGCTACGCAGCCCCATACGCAACAAACTGCGATGCACTGTGTGTTCTGACACCTTTCTATCAGAACCAGCATTCACTTTTTCAGCAATTTGAGCTACAGTAGCTCGTCTGTTGGATCAGACCACACAGGCCAGCCTTCGCTCCCCACGTGCATCAGTGAGCCTTGGTCGCCCATGACCCTGTTCACCGCTTTTCCTTCCTTGGACCACTTTTGTTAGGTACTGACCGCTGCAGACTGGGAACACCACAAAAGAGCTGCAGTTTTGGAGATGCTCTGACCCAGTCGTCTAGCCATCACAATTTGGCCCTTGTCAAAGTTGCTCAGATCCCTATTCTTGCCCATTTTTCCTGCTTCTAACACATCAACTTTGAAGACAAAATGTTCACTTACTGCCTAATATATCCCACCCACTGACAGGTGCCATGATAACGAGATTATCAGTGTTATTCAATTCACCTGTCAGTGGTCATAATGTGATGGCTGATCAGTGTATATGGATACTGTAGCCTGTGAATTGTGTAATTTTTTTAAGTTGCTTCATTAAAAGTGCTTCACTTCTTCAGAGGAATATGTTGCATGGTCACAGATATGAACAGCACTACAGCAACAGTGGGATCCAACATTTATTCTGCCCAAGAATGAGTTTTGTAAAAAATGGGATTGGAAGTCCATTAAAAGAAAAAAAAAATACAGGAAAAAAAAATATTGTTTATTATTATAGTAGGAAGCTACATTGTCTGTGGATCAGACTGGCAAAGCACTTAGCCATTGAGATCTGGGTTCCGGTTTGGTCTCAGCAGGTCCATTTAATCAATATATTGTCTGGTCATTGTTAATTGACTGATTGATATCACTGTATGATACACAGATCAAACATGGTGGTTGTTTAGGAGAGGACACAGTAATCCTGTCTGTAAACTGCTTAAGACCCCATGAGCAGAAATCCATGTAACCTTCTTTGTGTGCAAAACACCAGTCAATACAATAGCAGTGCCTGAGAATGACTGGGGATAAAGCTTCATTTTATAATTGTCTGAGAGCAAACAAACCAACCCTGGACATGACAATACAGGGGATTGTATTTACACTAAAATAATTGGTAAAAAATAGTTGTTGGCATTTTTAAACGTTTTCTCTAATTATTATAAAACAGTTATGTAACAGGATAGTTATGTCATTCAAAAAGACATATAATTACAAAAAGTCTATCTACGTTCTACTGTTGTGATGTTATATTACTATATCAATAAATACATGCTTATAAGAAAGCAGATGTGTGTGTTTTGTGCACAGTTTGGCTATTAGATTAAAGACAATGAGGAAGTGCATTTACGCAGTGCCCAAATTTCTGGGAAATTCAAATGAGATTTACAGTTTAAGCCCTAGTTGTTTCCCTGTTATACATCACAGTACCTTTATCTGAATGTAGTCTAGAGGTCAAATCTGATTATCTCATCCTGTCTGCTACTATGATACCATCTCCTTAGAGACGAAATGACATCTCACAATGTACAGCCTTTAACTACAAAAACCAAATGCTCTGTTTCCAATACAGAGCCAAACTGAAAAAGGTATAAATTAACCCATGCAAATAAATTAATGCAAAACCTCTCTTAGTTTTCTTTTCTTAAATCAATGTGATTTATGGATTTGATGTATTTCACAGATTGGCAAAAGTCTTTCACATCACTGATCCTCTTTCTGTGCCATTATATTACTTCAGATTCTTGCCAATTGCTTCTTCTCAGCATTGCTTAATCACCCTGAATACTTGAAAATCAAACTGCAAACACAGTTCAGATTCAGCACAACTGCATGTATTTTTAATGAATCAATGTTTCAAGATTGTTTGAGAGTTGAGGTCATACTAAGCCCTCAAATGTAATTAATTCTACATCTAGATCATGATATTGGGTAGAACAAAATGACTATATGTTTGATCGAGCCCTTCTGGAAATCCTCACACTTTCCCCACATTACCACTTGGGAGCAAACAAGATCATCCTATTAACTGAAAATTACAGCTTATCTCAACCCTGGGGCAATCCAAGCAGTGAGATTTCTTTTTAACCCTTTTGCCCCACAGAAATATTCCCTACCAGTATGATTCAATTGTCAAGATAATACTTGTCTGCGGAGGGCTGGGCAGCCACATGTGACAAATTGCAGGAGAAGCACCAGAAGCTGTAACTATGGTGAATAAGCGAACAGGTTTATAGGTTGCCCAGCGTGAGGCATCGGCAGTCATACCCCTGTGGGTCCTGATCTTGTTAGCCAAGCTAAGCTGGCCCCAGTCATTTCTATGATGGCACCTCAGCCCTGTAAGAATATGTGTTTGGTGGAGAACTCAAATCATTTTCTGGGGATAATCTTGATGATCCTAGGAAACACAGCAAGTTAATAACTAAAGCCAAGACCTGGTATCATACCAGGCATTTACAGATCGCAATATGCTCTGATACTGCAGTTTTTTTATATAAACCTAGTGGAAGGAATTTGGATTTCCCCGATAACGTCTTCCAGTTTCCATTGGTGTGTTCGGATTTCAGATCAATGCAGCTTCACTGCGAATCAAGTCTCAGCACTGTCAGTCAACATGATGGGCAAGTGGGATACCAAAGCTACTGCAGCTACACTGAAGATGTTGGAAACTGACACTACCTAAACTGCTTAATAAGAAGCTATCCCTAAGGTGAGAGAGGGTAAATAAAAATGCCCCGAGTCTTGGTTCAAGTGTGTTGCTCATCCATTACCTAAAGAAATATGCTGGAGTCAGTCCCCCAAGAACTTGGCACGAATCAATCAACAGATGCTAGTTATTTCAAAGGGGGAGAGGAGGAAACGGTAAGGCATTTTGTTTCTATGGCAGAAAACAGCAGTGAAGTTGCTAGAGTGCAATTGGAATATTGTTCAGTACTGCATAATAGGGACATAAGACAAATATTTCATTTATGTAAAACACAATTAGCATTTTATCACCCAAATTAACAAACTCAGAATCATATCATAAATATTCATCAAGGTGCAAAATGTGAAACAGCTTGAACAGTGTCCTAGTAAAATAACACTTTTAGGGCTAAAACTAAATTTGAAAATTATTATAAATGAAGCATTAAGTATGATAAACATTTATATAATTTGAGCTTGTTTTATGTTGAGTTTTTAGTATTATTATTATTGTTCAGTGTAAATTAAGACATGTTAGTTTCTTTCTGGGTGCATAATAGCCAGTCAATCAATAACTCATGTTTTATTGAGCACCTCTGATGGCAAGCAGTATCTCTTATATTATTATTATTATTATTATTATTATTATTATTATTATTATTATTAATAATAATAACTCCTCTTTAAGAGTAACTGTCAATGAGTACCAGAGTGCAAGGGTGGTAAGAAACTATTGCAATTCTCCTTCAGCAAACAAACGAGGGTTAGCCTTAGAAGCTTAATTAAGACGTGTCAGACATTTGTCCAGTTCTTTTTAAGGAATGTGAAGCAAAAATATTTCAGTTAGGGTACATAGTGCACACAGAATACACTAGCAATCATTTTTTAACCTAAAAGAGGGCTTCAGTTTTCAATGCTGGGTTAGGGTTTAAATGATATGGAGCAAAATGAGCTGAAAAACATCATTAAATGTATTAAATAATTTGTTTGGAACTCTAATTGTAGTATTGACACATTCCTGGGCATCAATGCACACACACACACGCAACATGCAGGTAACCATAGTAACATACAGCACTGGCAGGTGCAAGCCCAGGTACCAGCTGTATAAACCCATATGGAATAGGACTTTGTTGTTATATATACAGTTCTAACAAAGTACAATGCAACCACAGCATGCAAGTGATATCGGTTATATCATTAAATACCCACAACATCCTGCACATGTGCTGCAGAGTTGGCATCCATTACCCACACGGATTTAAATGAGCCTTGAAATTTTGACTCCACCAGCAAAAAATATTCAAAGACAGTTTAACCTAAGTCCTGTCACAAATAGGCGATCAGATTGTGCAGCAGCCAGGCTGGTAGAGAGAAAAGGTCACAGTTCAGTCGTATGCCCACTCATTGTCAACCGCTTCTTCAACATATTTACAGTGTTTTCCCAAATGAGGCAGCAATAACAACCTTGCAAAGGCACTGCAAACCTGCAACCTAAATCAAACACAGGCTTTCATCATTATAATTTTATCATCCTGTAATATATTTGTCGGATACATCTTCTGCTGAAACGCAAAAAAGAGACGCAAAAATCAATGAGCTGTGTCTCAGAGAACGCAGAAGTACTTTTCATGATTAAGTCAGACAAATAACTATTTAGAAGAGCAGACCACATCAAAATGAATACAAAGTACACAATCAAAGCCAGGATATTATAAATATACAGTAGTGATGAGTGTTAAATGAAAGTACTACTGTACAGTTCAGGTATCAGTTATCTAGTCCCTTCATTACAGGAAGAGAAGAAATGCATGTTAATAAGAATTTTGACAAGTACCTCCACAACCAGAGCAATGCATGCATATCACACAGCTCTGTGAGGTTCCAAAATAATGCAAAAAATGCACATTTTACTTACCATTAGCAGACTGAGAGCCGAATCAGGCATGAGCTGCACAGCCATGGTGTTTCCTCTCTGCAAGGCGAAGATGTTTCAGGTAACTTCACTCTCAGCCAGCAAGTCCCTGGCCTTGGACTTTAGCACAGCTTTTCTGACTCTCACAGCTTGCTGGAATAAAAGAAGCAACCAACACTTTATTGTGTCTACCAGCCAAGCAGGGCATCAGTATCTACAATCAGGAGCTTTAGTCTCAAATTTGAATTTCATATCTTGAAGCCAATATGAGAGATGGAAAAAAAAGAAAGAGGAAAGGAGAAAAAAAAGAGCTGGAGCTGAGCAGGTTAAGAAGCCAGCAAGAGATTTATGCGAGGAATAAAGAAGCCCGCCCAGTCATGAAGAACGCAGAAATCATATCAGGCACTGCATGGCTGCTTAGAATATAAGTAAACACACCTCAGCGCACTTAATGTAATTGGGCTTTTAACCCTCAGAGAGCTATAGCATTGCAGTGCCGGTGATAATCCAGACTCCATTTTTTTTTAAAGATGAATGAGCACAATAGATAAATTATTCAAAAAGAGCTACAGCAAGATGTTTTTTTTCCTTCCTTGTGCCATCCTCCAAAGACAGAAAGGGAAAGAAAAGAGGAGAAGATGACTGTGAAGGTGGATGCATACAGTACGAGTGTCTAAGCAGCACATTCGGCAGTGCAGGAAAAAGCTAGTGGATGGCAGGGGAGGAAAAAAAGAACATATATATTGCTGGCATGCAACTATTACTGTACTGTAGTACCTCCGTCTCATCTGCATAGAAATCGGGTTAGGCAGTGACCCTCTTTCACCTTACAAAAAAATCTGTTCCCTATTGAGATGGGTTAGAAAGCAGCATGGTCCCTCTGGGGCTAACACACTTTCTCGAAACATGCAATTATACGGCTGGATCTCTGTTAGTGCTCCCCTCGTAGTAGCTGTACCAGCTGCACCTCGCAGACAAAAACCATCCCCCCTTCTCTCGGCTCTATGGGGCTCCATGTTACAAATCCCAACAGTTTTTTCCTCCTTTTTTTTTTTCTTTTTTTTTTTCCTTTCTCCACCACGGCATACACATAGGACTAATTATTGCAGTGGAGGGCTGTTAAGACACAAAGACAAATTAGCCCTGAACATTTTCAGTGACTGATTCGACTGGTACTAGCAAGAATTCCAGTAAGGGATAGAAAAAAAAAGTTAATAAAAAAAATGTCTAGACTTTATTATACGGTTGCCTGCCTGTGTTTTCTAGGAAGTCTTATGGGGATAAGAGGGAAACCCGGCGTTAAACTGAACCACCTCTCTATGAAAAATAATTGGCTGCAAACGTGAGTGAATAAATACCTGCATTGTATGGTAGTCTAAGGTAACTAGGTAATTTGCACACCTTCATTTTATTATACAATTACATCCATGGATTGCCAACGACCCCAACACTCCTCCACTGCTCTTGAAAAACTTATTTCTCCTTAATAGTCTGGACTTCACCTCAATAATTATCTTCTCAGTCACGTAGTGTCTAAGCCAAGTGATATGCAAATTCTAAGCACAGCCCTGACTTAGCTTTGAAAGAAGAAGGCCTTTGAGGAATTACAGGACTGTCGGGAATTACACATTTTTCTGTCTCAAATCCCACACATTTACTCAAGCAATAGGGTTCCACCACATGGACTCTCCTTATTGTCTTTGGAAGTGACAAGTGAAAATTTCCCAAAGTCATCTATGAACCTCATGTGCAGAATAGGTTGCAGTCAATTTGTCTTTGAGTTAGAATATGTATTTAACATTAAACAGCATGAAGAGAAATAATTATTATTATCTGGACTTGATCAGCTTTTCAGATTGTATGCGTAAACATTTTTTAAACCGAATAAAAATGTGCCAGATAATCCCTTCTCACAGCAAAAGGTTAAATATGTCTTCAGTTAATAGAATACTTTAATGTACTCCATAATGGTATTTATACATCAAAAAATGAAATACTGATTCAACTTAATCTGTGTCTATAGTTTACCCTAAATCCATATAATTTTACTTTGGAATGTTAACTTTCTCAGATACAAAAAAGGACTACTAAACTATTTCCTTAATTTGCATTACTAGCTGTTGGCATAAACAGAAGCAAAACTCTTAATTAATCAACATAAATTAAAGATCATAAAAGATATCTATACAGCAAACTGCTATTGTGCGATTTCAAACCAAAACCAAATATATATATATATATATATATATATATATATATTCATTGCGTTTTAAGTCTTAGAGAAACATATATTTCATGTTTTGGTTTCAAGTCCAATCACAGGTGGGGAAGCAGATGTATGTTTGGGACAAGGCTAGGATTTGTAATCCCCCCAAAAAAGCAAGCAAGAGAAAGTTAATGGTTTTGGATGGTTCACTTCACTGTGCCATAATACCTGCTGACTTCCAAGAAAAAAAGTGCTGTGTCAGTACATTGACACCTGACCCAGCCACGGAATGGAAGCATGACTATATTTATATTTAAAGCATGTTTCAGTCATGACATTCAAAATGAGGTTCAAGGTTTGTGTGTTTAAAATCTTTCAAATTCTAGGTTTGACACCTGATATTTAGACTATATAACATGGAGCGTGGACCATCTTGCATCATGGCCAGGAATGGGGGTTTAGTTTATGGTTTTATTTTATGGTTGGAATAGTTTCAAATACATCTCTGACACCCTCTATAAGTGAAATAGGTTGTCTAAAACCTAGGTTTTGGTCCATGGGACACGATTTGCATTATCCAACTCATAAAACACATACATTTGGATGGGTTTCATATAAATGTCAGCAAAACCCTGCCTGACACGAGTTACATTTGATATCAAATTACACTTCTGTATGAGAATTAAGCTGTGCTTTTTTTACTGGCACGCAAAAAAAAAACAGATGGAAATCAATCTTGTGGCAATATTTATTTATTTTTTGGTTCTTTACAAGAGCTTTACTCACTATTACCAAGAAATCCATGCATGCCACAATGATTAAAGTCTGCGAGATAAAGAACGCTGCATGTTCTTAACATTAATCAGTGTACATGAAGCCGGCAGCATACACATTTATCTGACAGCGCTACACTTCCTCTCAGAGCCTGTCATGTTATAGTCACAACTGCAATCTGCAGCCTTGAAAAATTAATTTGTGGTATACATACATTTGTCACTGGCAGCAGATAATTGCTTATTGGGTTGTTTTATGTTTTTTTCTGTTAGTTGTTGTTTTTAATAGCAAAAACAAAAGTAATAGATTTAAGAAGCAGTTAACTACCAGAAAGCACAAGTAGTTTTCTGTGTGGAAGTGATGTAACGGTTATTTTTCTACACAGTTGCCCTTTATGTATATATGCATCTCATTCAAGAACAATAAGCTGGTAATTAACTAGTCTATGGAGGCCCCAATCTGAAAAGGAAGAATCTTGTTATTTTTAATGGGTCTGTCAGTTGTAATAAGGTTCTCAGAGCAAGCACCCCTAACTCGCCTATAGGTGACCCAGGAGGCAGAAGGGTGAAATGGCTGCCAAGTGGAAATAATGATCTTCCCCAACTTGCTCCATAACCTGCAGCTGTACTCCAGGAGGGAAGCATTCATCTCTCAGTGCCTGGACCAGCACATGGACGCTGATGGCAAAGCTGAGCTACACAGAATGCAGATGAAATCACAACCCTATTTATTAGTTTTTCCAACCTCTTGTATATTCATGAGCCTAGTTAATTAAAAAGATATTCTATGCTCTTTATTACAGTGTCCTGAAATAATGCCATGGAAGAACTGAAATAATGCATTTTAAATCACTGAATGTGCCTGATGAGACTGTTAAACACACACACACACACACACACACACACACAGGCATTATGTCTTCTTTCTAATTGAAATGACATATTGCCATGTACTAAACTTCCAAATTGACGAGCAAGAACCAGTGGATCCCTTGTGGTTCTTGTACTCCGTCTCCATTTTGTTACACCTTAGCCCCATTTTACACACTGTGGTGGCACTAAAAATAACTTGAAAAGATCTCTGACACTACAGCAGATATGTCTGAGGAGCATTTGAGCATCTCGTGTGAAAGATAGCCTTCCCAGCACTTCTCTTGCGCCTCCCAGTGCAGAACTTTACACTCAGGGCATTTGTTCTCCAGCCACATGTCCCTCATAGGATTATTAGTTTTACACACATAAAATAAATACTGTTGCAGATATCCGTTGATGAGAATTGTGTTCCTTTTTTGGTTTGTTCTACGTTCATCAGTAATGAATGACAACATGAAGCCAATAAAATGCCAAGTAAGACCAAGATATGGTGGCCCAATAGCTAGACATGACTAAAACACTGATGGAAATTGAATGAAAGTGTAAATCACCACTTTTCTGTGACAATAAAAGTAATAGACTAATAAAATGCTGCCTTCAAGGTCAGTGTATTTGACAATGTATGAATGGTGGGAGCCTGGCTTCACTGTAAAATATCTTGCCTTGACGGATTTAAATAATGAAGATTTCTGGTGTACACTATACGTCTCGCTTTTACACCTTCATTTAAATTGAACATTATACAATCGGTATATGCAATGCTTTGAAACCCAATATCTGAGTGAACAAAGCCTAGGCTAAAACTCTACAATTTTAGTCAACTTGACTAAGACTGAACTAAACAATAACAATGGGCTAAAACCTGATTAAAAGAAAAGAAAAAACATTTGATTTGATGTGGTTAGGACCATGAATTAAATAAAAAGAAGCAGACTAAATAAACTCTGCAGCTGTGCTAGGAACACCTTCCAACTTGGCAGCTTTATGGTAAGCACTGTCTAGCATCTGGCAGAATGGTTTCAACCTATCTCTTACTTATTCTGCTCATTTAGTGTCACAGCTCATCAGTTCAGCCTGTAGCTTGTCGCTTTCAGCTATAATACCTCACTCCATCTACTCCAGCTGGACAAAACCTGGACGAACCGGTCCCACTTAATGAGTTGCAGGCTCCAGACAATTACATTCATGCACACGCCAATAAATACCACAGAAAACGGACAGAACCAAAACTTCACAGTGACATTATTTACAAGAACAACCCACAACAAATACGGAATTGAACTGACAGTCTGCCACTCAAAGTCCAGTTCAATTGACTTCCATGTACAAGTGCTTTTTGTGTGTGGGTTTACATAATTATATTACAATCATGCTAACTGCCTGTGACATATTTTTAAATTACAAACATACTAAGGCTGGTAGAGGAAGAAGGAGATTATGCACCAAAACCACAGCTTAATTTGTTCAGTAGATGGTGAACAACGGTACAATAAACGAAACAAAACAAACATAAAAAAAATACTATACTTCAAAATATAATGTTACACTGTGAGAGCTGTGGGCAAAATTGAAATGTACAACTATACACTGTGTAAACACAAAGATTTGATACAGATAATGGTGGCATTTCCATTAATGAAACGAAAATCTAGCAAACTGACAAATAGTCATTAACTATTCCTAGAGTACAATAAAGCAGACCCTTACTGTCTTGACTTGAGCCATATATCAACATAATTAAATTTGTTTAAATGAGCTGACATTCTAGATGGATTCTATATACTGGCCCGTGGCAGCACAGACAGGAAACACGGGTTTCATTTCCTGCTTAAATTAGGCTTTTAAATCCAAATGACCATAAATTATGGTCAGTTCAATACAGTTTCTGTTACCTAATACCCATTTCTTTCCTGGTAAATATAGTGTAACAGACTCATATGGCTCATACAGACTTTGACATAAACAATGTTTTTACTATCTGCTATAAGTTAATGGGTCATGTTAAGAAGGATCTCACTGTGCAAGAGATCTGCACAAACTGCACGAAATTACATCTATTATACAATGAGACACTCCTTGCATGACCTACCTTATTATAAATCAGACATTAGGATTAGACACACAAATATTTTTACAGCAGGGGTCTCCAACCTTAGGGCTACCTGAAGGGTAGAAAATAATATGGAGGGCTACTTGTTTCATAACCTACCCGAAGAATATTTATTTGCTTCGTTTACCTTAACTTATGCATATAATGCAGCTATTAAGACATTACTGTCTATTTTCTCTGAGTATTGTTAATGATTCCTCACAATCATTATTAATGTTTTATTCACCAAGTGATCATAGGAAAACGTGGACATATTTAAACATGTAAATGTACAATGTTTTCTCTGTTAATGAAAAATTTAAATACTTCCCTGAACATTTTAAAGTAATACAGTATCACAATATAACATTTGTATAAAATTATATTAAAAGTTTAATGTGAAAGTTACAATTTCTGATTTTGTGCAGTTGAAATTACTTTGATATTTTAAAGCAAAAAAAAAAACTACACTGCTCCTGTAAAGGTCTTTTAGAGGGAAACCTGGCATTGCATATTGTTCACTTGCACAGTATAAGCGGACACTGCTACTCTGGTTGAGTCCTCTAGATGTGTATCAGTAAGGCGTGTTTCATATCTGAAAATGCAGATTCTGCATTGCAGTGCATTGCATTGCTGTGCAAACACCTTTGTACTTTTCTGGGTCAACAAGGCTCCAAAAGTTAGATGACCCCTGGTGGGCTCTGAGGTGAATGTCACTTTGCAAAGTGAGAATTTCCATCTCTACCTCACTAGAATCCAAGTTAAATGCTTCACTTAGCTGCTCAGAAATGCATGGCATGTCCAATTGCATGAAAGGATTTGAAATGAATGACACACATGGCTCCAGCTTATCAAAGTCATTGTTCATAGCCCTGTCCAATGCCCCAGATGCAGAAGCATTGTTATTTAGCAATGACTGGACAGAGGGAAAGTGAAGCAATTTCTTCCTCTGTAAATGCACAGAGAAATACATGAAAGTATTATGAAAAAAAAAAAAATAGGCTATTTTTAGAATGTGCTCTGGGGGCGACTGCTTTACAGTTAAAAACATTTAAATTCAATTTGGTAGTCAATCTGCATTGTATTTTCATTCTAGTTAAATGTATTTAAACTATTAAAAACAAATGTACATCCTGTGAAACTCGCAGCACTAGCATTTAAGAATCCTGAAACATCATTGGTAACTAAAGAATTTGCCCGGGATGACATTTATACACAAGATAAGAGCTACAGGAATTGGCCAAAATGCATGACATTTTAAACACATACTGGAATTTCCTCTGTTCAGGTTCAGCTGTCCAACAGAAGGTTGTTGTGCATATAAAGATGGGTAGTTCATATGGTAGTGCATATGGGTAGTTCATGACTGGCTTTGTGATGCCTTACAGAAAATAATCATCAGTTGTTATGCAGTCCTCGTGGTTGTACATTTTGGGATTAATTTTCGTAATAAAAACTATAATAACACTATGTAAACACTATGTAAAACTACTATACACTTTCTAAAAATTAAGAGTGCAAAGCTTTGATAAAATTATTTTAAGTCCACAGACATTTTCCCAGTCTAACAATCTGTGCTCAGGAAGGCCTGTTTACCTTGATATGAAGGATTATAGCTTTGAACCTTTTGAACATCACAAATATGCTTAAAGTGGCAATTTTGCAGACTGAAAAGCAAACTGTAGCAAATTCATTTTTGATAAACAGGCTATATTTGGTAGTAAACCAGTGAATACAAGAAGCTTTCACAGCAGGTTAGCTATAGATCCAGCTACTTGATTTATGTTTGTTTTAGGTTTATTTTTACTGTTTCCGACACAGAATATCCGAATCGCTTCAGGCACAATTCACATAACAAAATGCTACTGTACTTCCACCCACCTACTCCATGCTTGACAGTGACCTCTTGTTTCTACCTATCGCAAACCCACTGTCAGGTTTTGGGAACCTAGCCTGATTTTTTTGATTGGTGGGTGGCATACCACTGACGTTTTTCAAATTAAAATGCCCAGTATGGTAACATGGTGTCAGGTCAAACACAGAATTATACCCAAAGTCAGTCTCCTTTGTGGAGAGATGCGTTTGATGTGTCTTTATCCCCACATTAAACCCCAAGCCTCTAAACCATTATATCGATACTGTTAAAATAGAATAAAGACGGTCTTTACTTTTTCAATATTTCTGCATATAATTTGCGGTCTTAAACTTCTCCCTATCAACAGAGCTGCCTACTGAAGCCCCCCTTTAATAAATGCACACAATAACTTCCTCTACCTGTATATTTCAATATTTCACTGAGTAGAAATGTTTAGTATCAAACAAGACTTGAACAAGGTCCCCTCTACCTCTATCAATCGCTGCATGGATTTATTCTGTCTAAGTAAACACACTCCCTAAATGACTTCACCACTTTTTTGTTACTAGGAGATTTGTGACATTGTGCACAAATTGGCTAAATTTCTTCTACAACCTCCTGGGTCAAATATTGATTCCATACTGGAAAGCTGTCCAGGTGGCAGAGGAGTTATATCTGAAGTGTATAATAACAAATTGTCTCTACACTGTCCCTCTATCCACACTAAAAACACCTCATGTGAACAAGATTATGGAGAAAACCGATGATATCTGGTAATCTATTCTGCCCTGAGCACATTGCTGCTCAGTCCATGCTCATTATGGGCCGAATCCATTCACAATTCTACAAAAGGGAAGGGAGCTATCCTGTGACAGATTCAAACTCATTCAGATGTTCTGGTCATGCTCCAGGTTGACTCCTTGCAGGACTACTGTGTTTGAGACAGATCTTACAAGTGCAGATTGATCCCATCCCTTTGATTCTGTTTTTTGGGTTAGTGCCTGATAATGTCAATTTTTTTAGACTATATTCAAACATACAACATCGTATCTACTCATACCAGTACTTTAGTACTTGATACCAATCGTAAACATTGCCCGTATAGTCCAGTCAGAGGACTTGTGGAGGACAGAGTGGGTGGGTTTAAGTGGTACCATTGGTTTGTCGCACAGCACACCAAACCACTCACAGTGACGTTATGCAGACTCAGGAGGTTTGAACTCCAACACTCACTCATAAATCACCCACTGATTGCAATTAAAAGAAGGAAAAATATATAAATTATCTTACCAGGTAGCTTTGACAGATTATATTTTGTTTGAATCATACTCCTGGAAATGCACAGTATAGAAAACAGCACAATAAATGCACTGCTCTCACTGTAGCTTTGGCACAAATCCTGAGGTCAATATATGTGGTTCTAGTTTAAATTAACAAGCATTCACATGTTAGTTTTGATGAACGCTAGCATCCACCAGTTCTAGTCTTGGTTTTATTTCAGACTCAGATATGTTGGACTGCAATCCAACACTGTTATTGTCAGTTGAGTTCATTCATAAAGGGGTCCACTAGCATTGGTTAAAACTTAGAAGGTATGACAATCCATCAATAAATGAATCAAACACAAAATAACTTGTCACTTTGCATAAAATGTATAAACCAATTAAAATATGCTAGTATTAATAAAGATTATTATATATATGATGTATATATGATTTATGGTTTAATTTTAGATATAGACCATAACAGATGTAGATTAATTAATTAATGAAGAATTGAGCCATCATTAAATATTATTAACCAATTAATTTTAAAGTTCTGTTGAAGCTGACAATAGAAAAAGCAAATTATATATATATATATATATATACACAGTGGGGGAAAAAAGTATTTGATCCTTTGCTGATTTTGTACGTTTGCCCACTGACAAAGAAATGATCAGTCTATCATTTTAATGGTAGGTGTATTTTAACAGTGAGAGACAGAATAACAGCAAAACAATCCAGAAAAACGCATTTCAAAAAAGTTATACATTGATTTGCATGTTAATGAGGGAAATAAGTATTTGACCCCTTCGACTTAGTACTTGGTGGCAAAACCCTTGCAATCACAGAGGTCAGACGTTTCTTGTAGTTTGCACACCAGGTTTGCACACATCTCAGGAGGGATTTTGTCCCACTCCTCTTTGCAGATCCTCTCCAAGTCATTAAGGTTTCGAGGCTGACGTTTGGCAACTCGAACCTTCAGCTCCCTCCACAGATTTTCTATGGGATAAAGGTCTGGAGACTGGCTAGGCCACTTTGTTGTTATTCTGTCTCTCACTGTTAAAATACACCTACCATTAAAATTATAGACTGATCATTTCTTTGTCAGTGGGCAAACATACAAAATCAGCAGGGGATCAAATACTTTTTTCCCTCACTGTATACACACACACACACACACACACACACACACACAGGAAAAATATATATTTGGAGCTTGCTGTTGATTGTCTTGAAAGTACCCTCTTAATTAGCACTCAGAGCCATGATGGCTCACTCAGTAATGAACAGACAGGGTCGAGGCTCAGGAGAGGAATAAGCCCCACTATCTACAAAGTTGGCAAATTCCCCTCTAATACCAATAAGCCTAAAAGAGATAAGTGCCCTGGGGGCACAATAGGATGGAAAACGGGAAAGGCCATTTATCTAACCTTTATCTACCATTGTTAATTTAAGATATAAGGTATATGAATTTCAGGAAGAAAGTTATGAATTCAGTTAAATTACTCAAATCAAGAATATCACAAGTCAAGACAGGCAAAAGGTGAGGACAAATAGTTATAAAAGATTGAAAGGCCACATAAGCAATACAGAGTTTAATATTAAAATGATGGCAGAGGCACTATAACTAATTATGGTATACGAATTGATGTCATATACTAGAATGATATGGCCAGGGCTCCTACATTTATAAATTATTATAGCAGCAGTGCATGAAAGTGACATTAAACAAAAGCAAAAAAACAAAATAATAACATCTGGTTAGGACATATGTACCACATAATTGAATATAAACCACTTAAGTACCAATTTGCATAACAGCCTCATAATAATTACTATCGCTATAGGCATCCATAACAAATTGCTTTAAAATACAAGAGACATATACGCACATTATTGTGAAAATATTGTGAAAAAAGGTACCCTGCTCACCGAGAATTGTTTCTGCAGTCGTGCCATCACCACCAGTGCGTTCTGAAGGATTCTGGAAGGCTTTACCAACATTCTCTTGATCTTCAATTAGGCTGGATCACACCACTTAGAGATAGTGTATGGCAGGTTACAAATTGGGAAGAAAAATAAAAACTTTAATAATTATTACTGAATTGAAACAACAGTGAAAACAGCATCAGTTATCAGCTTACAGATACATGCATTTTTTAATAAATTCGGTAAATAAGATCAAAAGCCATATTTACATTAGGCCACAAGAGGGGCTATAACCTCTGCTCTTCAACAGTGCTACCTTATACACAATGAAAGCTGCACATAAATGTTTACAGAAATCATTTTAAATAATAATATTATATAAGTAATTTATTTAAATTGAACTCCCCTATTCAGCATTGTTCACTTGTAATTTAAGGTAAAGGGTATTTGATATCTAATAACTGGGTATATACTGTTTATTCAAGGACAAATGTTAAATACATAATCCAGATATAAAAATAAGAATATAGAGACTATCTGCAAAATACATTTATATTTATATGACCAACAAAGCCACATTATACAATTGTTTTTGAAACTGGCAAGCATTCGCTCAATCATTTTGCGTGAACGTACATTACAGAAGCACTTTTTTTCTTCAGGTCTAATTTTTAGATAAACCCCACACTGAATTTGTTGTGGGAAACACTGCAATCAGAGATACTCACGTATAATTTGTGAACTGAAAACATCGAGTCATTACAAAAGTCTAGGTGATGATATATGTTCACCCACGTAGCAGAAATTCTGTATGATGTGTTTGTGATCAAAGAACAACTTGGGGAAAATAACTGTAGAGCTGGTATTCACAGATAGGAAAGATTTCTGTCTAATTGTAGTTTTTGTCAACCCTCTGTAGAATACAAATCCTACTTAAAATGTCAGTCCATATTACATGTCCTAAAGGCTTCACAAGTTCAGTTTCCATCTTGTGAATTAATTGTGTGAAAGATATCACTCAGGTTTCAGTTTTCTATTTTAATACATACTTTTGGTTGTCATATTCTTTAATATATCATGCCAGCTGCATCAGACAAAAGGGCATATTTAAACATAATGGACTGCCTGGAATTCTAAGCGTTAGTGACTTGATTACATTTTGTAAATGAGGCCAAATGTAGAAATTAAGAAGTGTCACACCATTGCTTTGTTATTTGTTGAGCTTACTGTAAACAAGGATTGAAATGTAAACTGGTTGTACAAGAAAAAGGATATTCTTCCTCCCAGTAGTGAAAGTGATTACTTTATTTCTTAAACCTGTTTTATAAAAAATAATTATACATTTTTATAAAATTAGTATTAGTTTTCTCCATTTGTTAGACTGAAGACAAACTGTTCTTGCCAACAAAGTAAAGTCTGTGAAACCCCCTCAGTCAACAATTACCATAAAGGTTATCTATGTATACACTACAGTAGAAATATGACGATGTTTTGAAAATATTAATACACTTCATTAAAATCATGCTCTCAGATTCTGAATACGTGTGCATGGGTGTGGGTGGGACTGTATGGTTTTCTGTTTTTGCATAGAAAACGGTTACAACTGATAATACACCAAACTGTTTCCCCCACCCCCCATCAAAAACTAGGGAGCAAAGGTGCAGGGTTGGTAAATAATTGATCTACAGCTTTTTATTAGGGTGTTTTCAAATATAGTCCTCTTTAAAATAACCAAACTAAGTCCTCTTTAAGTGGACCAAGAAAAAAATAACCCAGTTCTCTTTGCATTCATACTATCCCTAGCCTTGAAAGAGGACCCAGATCTTACTGGTCCATTTCAGCTGTGATGGGGTCTCAGTCCACTTACTGTTCACACTATTGTTCTTTGGGAACCCAGACTACCAGTGTATAAAAATGTTTAAAATTAAATCTTTATACACCGATCAGCCATAACATTATGACCACCTGCCTAATATTGTGTAGGTCCCAATTTTGGTGCCAAAACAGCGCTGACCCGTCGAGGCATGGACTCCACTAGACCTCTGAAGGCGTGCTGTGGTATCTGGCACCAAGACGTTAGCAGCAGATCCTTTAAGTCCTGTAAGTTGCGAGGTGGGGCCTCCATGGATCGGACTTGTTTGTCCAGCACATCCCACAGATGCTCGATTGGATTGGGATCTGGGGAATTCGGAGGCCAAGTCATCACCTTGAACTCGTGATTCATCAGACCAGGTCACCTTCTTCCATTGCTCCGTGGTCCAGTTCTGATGCTCACGTGCCCATTGTAGGCACTTTCGGCAGTGGACAGGGGTCAGCATGGGCACCCTGACTGGTCTGCGGCTACGCAGCCCCATACGCAACAAACTGCGATGCACTGTGTGTTCTGACACCTTTCTATCAGAACCAGCATTCACTTTTTCAGCAATTTGAGCTACAGTAGCTCGTCTGTTGGATCGGACCACACGGGCCAGCCTTCGCTCCCCATGTGCATCAATGAGCCTTGACCGCCCATGACCCTGTCGCCGGTTCACCGCTTTTCCTTCCTTGGACCACTTTTGTTAGGTACTGACCGCTGCAGACTGGGAACACCACAAAAGAGCTGCAGTTTTGGAGATGCTCTGACCCAGTCGTCTAGCCATCACAATTTGGCCCTTGTCAAAGTCGCTCAGATCCTTACGCTGCCCATTTTTCCTGCTTCTAACACATCAACTTTGAGGACAAAATGTTCACTTGCTGCCTAATATATCCAACCCACTGACAGGTGCCATGATAACGAGATTATCAGTGTTATTCAATTCACCTGTCAGTGGTCATAATGTAATGGCTGATCAGTGTATATGGATACTGTAGCCTGTGAATTGTGTAATTTTTTTAAGTTGCTTCATTAAAAGTGCTTCACTTCTTCAGAGGAATATGTTGCATGGTCACAGATACGAACAGCACTACAGCAACAGTGGGATCCAACATTTATTCTGCCTAAGAATGAGTATTGTAAAAAATGGGATTGGAAGTCCATTAAAAGAAAAAAAAATACGGGAAAAAATATTGTTTATTATTATAGTAGGAAGCTACATTGTCTGTGGATCAGACTGGCAAAGCACTTAGCCATTGAGATCTGGGTTCCGGTTTGGTCTCAGCAGGTCCATTTAATCAATATATTGTCTGGTCATTGTTAATTGACTGATTGATATCACTGTATGATGCACAGATCAAACATGGTGGTTGTTTAGGAGAGGACACAGTAATCCTGTCTGTAAACTGCTTAAGACCCCATGAGCAGAAATCCATGTCTCCTTCTTTGTGTGCAAAACACCAGTCAATACAATAGCAGTGCCTGAGAATGACTGGGGATAAAGTTTTTCCAGCTTTGGACCACTTTTGATAGGTACTGATCACTGCAGACCGGGAACACCCCACAAGAGCTGAAGTTTTGGAGATGCTCTGACCCAGTCGTCTAGCCATCACAATTTGGCCCTTGTCAAAGTCGCTCAGATCCTTACGCTTGCCCATTTTTCCTGTTTCTAACACATCAACTTCGAGGACAAAATGTTCACTTGCTGCCTAATATATCCCGCCCACTGACAGGTGGCATGATAACGAGATTATCAGTGTTATTCACTTCACCTGTCACTGGTCATAATGTTATGGCTGATCGGTGTATATCTACAGTATGCATGTGTTTTGAATTAAGAGTTAATTAGCTTAATTAAAACCAGTAGTCTATAATAATGAGAATCATAACAAACAATAATATTAATGCTATTTTGGTTATTAACACCATTTACTTAAATCATTTGCATATTGTACTGTTATCATTAATTTACTGATTTTGATGTAGGCTAATTTCATATAATTTCAGCAAGTAATGAAATGAAAATTTAAAAATAATAAAAACAAAAAACTACACTAAAATAAACTTACATGTGTGTTACTGTGTATTGTTATTCAAGATCTAGCTAACGTTAAAGTTACCTCGGCTCACAAGCTGGGGATCCCCAATACTGAGGAAGACTGGGCTAGCTCTTCAGTCAAGAAGTATGCACAGATCGGGTGATGTCAAAACCCTGGTGTGTGATGATATACAGATCACATAATCTGTGCACAATCTGCTCAATCTCGCCCACTGATTCTGCAGACAGATGCAGAGGAGGACAGATATGGAAATCTTAAGGTGGACTCGTGTCATTGAAGTTAGTTCATCATGAAAAAAAATACCAAAGATACAACAGTCTAGCAAAACTCATGGTATTGCGAATAACGACAGGGGAAAAAAGTATATTTGTTTTCTATTGACTAAATGCTACTTGACAGGTGGGCTAGTAATTCATATTTGTCACTTTGTGAACTTAATTCCCAGCCCTGGTCCTCGTTCCCTATCTGGAGGAGTGCTGTCTCCTCCTCGGACCACACAACCCCACGACCAGCAGAAGCCATGACTGTTTCGATTTTGAGCACCCCAGACAGTGTTGTTGTGTCATGTGAGCTATGCATGGGAAATCGCAAGGACCAAGAAAGTAATTGGAAAAGCGACTGTGAAAGCAAGCGAACCTGGAGCGTTTTGTGTTCACAGTGCACCTCCTATGATGGTCCGAGTTCTGTTCGCTTCAGAGGAGTCTGCTAACTGCTCCGAGTTCACTTTGTGCAACTGAAACTAACCATTCAGACAATGTGGCCTTTTTGTAAGAGTGTAAGACATTCTACGATTAAACACATTATACCATTTGTAACTGCTGATTGAGAAATTCCCCACCGATAGTCTTGAAATAAATCATCAAACATTTTTAGGTTCATATTTTCTCATGGAGAATAAGGTAACAGTAATAAAAATACATGGGACAATGGTATCAAACTACAAAATCGCAAATTATGAAAGTGACTCATTTTAACACTTGAATGTTGAAACGACACACTGTGGGAACTAGAAAAAAGGTCAAACTATATGCTGAAAATTAGCGTGTGAAATGTACATGAAAGGATGAGAAAGTGATTCAGAAACCAACGAAAGGTTTGTTCTCTAGAAATAAATTTGTGTGTGTATGTACAAAGTATAATTTGTGTTATTTTATAAAGAAAAGTCATACAACAATTTAAATTAATGTATTAAAAAACACATTACTGTATTTTAATATATTAAAATAAGAAAAAAGTGTATTTGCATTGTATACTAACTGCTCCAATAACCCAATCTAGACTAAATTAATTAGATATGTGCCCAACTCTGTAAAATATATAACACATCATTAAAATGTGTTTCTTAAATGTTTTCTTTCTTTCTCTGCCGTTTATACTCTCTGCCAGGTGCAGTGTTACTTTGCGAGAGGCTCTGAACACCACAGAATTTGAATTTGTATTTTCTTGCTTTAATAATCATATTTTAAGAAGAGTCTTTCAAGCTCTATCTTCCCTGGCACAGTAATGTTTTCTTTCCATCAAGTTTAGCCTGCTTTGAGGACAGAGTGGAGAGGGATGAAAAAGGCTTATGTGGGAAGAGAAAAACACAGAGCTCTGCTCCAAATTGAATGAAATTACTTGATTGTTTTCACCCACTATATGAAAATGTGTG
This sequence comes from Amia ocellicauda, assembly GCF_036373705.1. Taxonomy (NCBI): domain Eukaryota; kingdom Metazoa; phylum Chordata; class Actinopteri; order Amiiformes; family Amiidae; genus Amia; species Amia ocellicauda. Next base: position 20,455,925 of record NC_089864.1, on the reverse strand, counting down.
TTACTTTGACAGCTGTTTTAAGTGATATATTATTTTACATTTAAAGTTTATATAAGGCCATTGGTTTCATCAATAAAATAAAAAATGTTTTCATATTAAAAAAGGCACACTTCTCAACAAAATAAAAGATTTACCACAAAAAAGTTCCATTCAAAAACATACTTTAGAAAGTGTTAATTATATAGTCCACTTGTTCCTTAGTCACATAATCATAGGCTACTATTATTGATCAGACACTCAACTCAGTAAATATAATGGTCACAAAAGGTCAACAACTGAATGGTTGAATATTTTATCAGTGATTATTATTGGTCGTTACTTAACTACACATACTTTTACTTTTTTTTAATCAAATTTAATACTGAGGATTATAATTTTTACTTTGATTTTACATTTTTAAAGGATCCACTAGCAAATACTAAGCATGGAAAATCTGTTCCTGTTATATGAAAATGTACCCTTAAATAATTCTGTTTATGTAATCCACAGAGCATTCGCCTTGAATCTAGGGCTCACTGTTTCATTTCAGAGCGTTTAGCCAGATGCAGGGGTGTTCATCGTTTCTATCCCTGAGCTTTTGTATTGAAGTGTGTGAATCACTACTAAGCGTTGCCTTGACAATCAGCTATGGATTAGGGCCATAATAACTACAAAGACTGTGACTCATCTTTCAGGCCTTCGTCTATCACTTTTATTTTTCCTCACTTCTGGTAATCCATGGAAGTTTACCATTTATTTTTTAATGAGACACCGTGTACACATTATGTCTTCATCTAGGGCATGCCAATGGCAAGAACAAAAATGCAGAAAAGGAAAAAATAGAACAAAATATCATGTTGTTATTGTTGTTGTCGAAACTGCAGACAATTGAGATTAAAGAATACTATTTTGAATAACAGGGTTTAGTATTTACTTCTATTTATTTGGTTGTCCTTTTCCCACCACATTGCATTGTATTAAAAGTTTGAAATACTATTTTTATCTGTTTAAAAGTGTCATACTAAACCTGTATTGAAATAGTTTTTTGTAAAGGATGTCATCTTGAACGTTAAAATGTGACGTGCATGTGAAACCACGTAACTGATTATCATTTCACAGCATATCTCCACAGGAAGGACAACAGTGCTTTCCTTAGCTCGGTCTGTGCTGCAGATATACTATCAGTACAAATATGGCTAACTCTACCACAAATGAAACTTTTCTCATATCAGACGAACCAACGAATTATTCTGATTTTGACTTTGACTTTGATATTCCTGCAGAAAACATCACTGGGAATGATGAGTTTGTGATGTTCATCATAGTTATTTACTGCTTTGTCTTCTTCATTGGGACAGTGGGTAACATAGCTATTATCTACACCATGGCAATGAAGAAGACCAAGAAGAGGCTGGCGGATATTTTTATTACTCATCTCTCAGTTGCAGACTTGGTTTTCCTCATCACCTTACCGCTGTGGATAGTTTCACTGGCTTTGAACAACCATTGGCCATTCGGAGTGTTTCTGTGTCAGTTTACCTCCTACATTCTTTCGGTGAACATGTTTTCGAGCATTTTTTTTCTGACTTCCATGAGCATCGACAGATACATGGCTATCGTTTTGTTATCCGACACTCGGACATTAAGAACGAAGAGGTACGCTCATCTGACGGCCGGGGTTGTGTGGGGAGTTTCCTTTGGGCTTGGCATCCAAAGCTTTTTCTTCAGGACTGTTGATGACAATAATCGCTGCACAGACAGTCAATCTGAGCAAAAGCATGTTTTCAGCCTGGTGTCAAGAGTACTCGCCTTCTTGTTGCCCCTGCTGACCATTTCCATTTGCTACTCCTCCATTGCCATCAAACTCCACCGACACTTCAAACGAATGAACAAGGAAGAAAAATACAAGAGGAGGTCAGTGAAACTCGGGCTGTGGATCATCGCCATGTTCATTGTCTCCTGGCTTCCCTTCAACATTTTGGCAACCGTCCGAACTCTGTTTGATTCACAACACATTGACTTGTCTTCTGAGGAGATCAACAGGCTGCAAAAAAGCCTTATGTTTGCTACCTGTCTGGCTTTCAGTAACAGCTGTGTCAATCCTATTATCTACATCATACTCGACAGTTATGTTCAGAAATGTATTTTTAAGCTGCTCCACTGCTCACTGACACATACAATGGCCTCAATGAAATCCAGTATGACTTCTTCAACTGTATACGCTGAGAGAGACTCTATTTCATCCAAGGAGCTCTCCTAGAAGTGCTGCGTCAAGTTCAAAGACTGTATACTTTCCATCAATACTAGGAGATAGTTGGCAAGTATTTCAATTGCAAAATATATTTTTTTTTATTGTGTTATTTTAGAAAATGTGTATTTTGGAGAATTGAAATCCCAGTGCTTTAACTCTTATCCTTTCAAATGTATTACATCTTGTTTTGTTTTTTGTAAAATAACCTTTAATCATCTAAATGTTTTATACATTATTATATACATTATATATTCTCCATGTCAAAATGCATAGAACGGTTAATAAAACCTGCATAACCACCATATATATGCATCTGAATTAAAAAGCAATTTCTTGAAATGTGTTAAATACATTTTAGTTTCCTGTTGATTTATATCAGCATCCTTTTCTTTGACTAATAAGGATCAGAAGTCAGATATTAGATTATGAAAATCACAAGGTTTAGTTTGATGTATAAATGCAAAAGTTAAGGTCAAAGGTTGTTATGTTCACATACAGAAAATTAGCTCTGCATGTGCTGGAGTAATCTGACTCATAATATGAGAAACACCTATTTGTACAGAACAGTTAAAACCCACATTCTGTCATGCAAGTAATTTAGTTAAAACACAGTACAGCTTTTTCATTATGTCAACATAATGATATTAATAGTGGCATCGTCAGTTGCTTAACCCTGCCTGCTGTCAGAGATCGACGATGTTCTGTTAAAAATTGGCCACAGGAAACACTTCTTTCAGCATCTACAGAATTGGTAATAACTGGCAAATAGCTTATCTTTTGTGTTAAATTGGGAAATAATTCTTCATCTTTAAAGCAAATTAATTTTGAACTTTGCACATCTGTAAGCAATTTCAAGAGGTTCTTTAATACTACAGTGTTCGGTGAAATTTGCATTTAATTTTCCATGAAACCTGCGTAAAAAGGGATGTATTTAGAATGATATTCAGCAGCAGAAAAGGCAAGTGCTCCATCATGTTATGTGTGGCTCAGGTGGTAAATTAGGTAAAGTACAGACTTCTTGTTGCATAGCTTCGGTCAGGTGGTCTTTAAGAAGTAGATTTCTGCTTAAGCAGTGTATAATATTTTTAACAGTTGCAACCAGCTTGTCTGCTTTCAGAAAATGTTTTGCCCAGATATTGCTGGCAAGGTCTATTGTTTGTGCAAAGTCAAATGTATTAAATTTGGCATGAAACCTCAAATAATTTTGCTGTATGCCTTGATCGTGTAACTTGCATTATCAAAGACAAATCCAGTCACATTATTAAAAATAACCTCAAATGAGTTTAAACATTTTTTTACATTGCCAGTGCAAATTAACTATCGGCTAATACCAGGCTAAGTTTGGTGGGATTCGACAGTCCTTGTAGAAACAACAAAATGTGAAAAACATACTGATCTTTAACAATTGTACAATTTTCATCTTGTACAAATTTGCTGTAGAAATTGCTACCGCATTTATTAGGACTGTATGACAATCAAGAAGATACTTGTCAAAATGATTTTTAAAGCTACACTATATTCTAAATCAGACCCTGGCAAGCAGTATTTGGTGAATCCACACACGTGTATGTACTCATTCATCAATGTATTGAGATATATATATACACATATATACATAGATAGATAGATAGATAGATAGATAGATAGATAGATAGATAGATAGATTATTATTTATTTATTTTATTATTATTATTATTATTATTATTTATTTATGTTTAAGATATTTTGTAATGATTTTCCCTAAAAAGTTTCAGGACACAAATGTCAAAAAAATAGTTTTTAAGTGTTAAATTCTTAATTTTAAAATAGCATAGACATGAACATATTTCAATAATAACAATAATTTAAGAATATATAACCAATATGTTGGATTAAGACATGCAATCCCCTCAAAAACATTTTTAATTTTGGTAAAAATGTGAGTTCTGGTTTAATGTTGTTTTCCACACAAAAACACAGGGAGATATTTGCAAAGATGCCACAGTCTTCTTTTCACTGTTAAGCAAAAGTCCTTATTCTGAAACCAAACTTGCCTATTATTCCTTGCTACATTTTTACCATCAACACATTGACAATATATTTATATCACAAGAGAAGAATGTAAATCATTATTCATCATCATCAACCATATACAAAAGTATTTGATCCCCTGCTGATTTTGTATGTTTGCCCACTGACAAATAAATGATCAGTCTATAATTTTAATGGTAGGTGTATTTTAACAGTGAGAGACAGAATAACAACAAAAAAATCCAGAAAAACACATTTCAAAAAAGTTATAAATTGATTTGCATGTTAATGAGGGAAATAAGTATTTGACCCCTTCGACTTAGTACTTGGTGGCAAAACCCTTGTTGGCAATCACAGAGGTCAGACGTTTCTTGTAGTTGGTCACCAGGTTTGCACACATCTCAGGAGGGATTTTGTCCCACTCCTCTTTGCAGATCCTCTCCAAGTCATTAAGGTTTCGAGGCTGACGTTTGGCAACACGAACCTTCAGCTCCCTCCACAGATTTTCTATGGGATTAAGGTCTGGAGACTGGCTAGGCCACTTTGTTGTTATTCTGTCTCTCACTGTTAAAATACACCTACCATTAAAATTATAGACTGATCATTTCTTTGTCAGTGGGCAAACATACAAAATCAGCAGGGGATCAAATACTTTTTTCCCTCACTGTATAGACTTGGCATGTTGGCAATATAGTCTTGTTATTTAGTCCAATATTTTCTGACATTTACCTGAGTCTATATTACAGAGTGAAAGCTGAATTATTACTATATTATGTATTATTTAAATGTATTTCTACTCAGTGTGTACTGTGCCTTTCAGATATTTTTTTCAATAAGAAATGTATACCATTAGCTAAGGCCCTGGCATAAACTCATGGATGTGCTATCAGCCTCATTGTTTAATAATCAAGTGTTTAATATGGACATTATAAGGAGTACAGGTATGTGACACCTATCAAATTCAACTAGACAACCTGTACTATAATATTCTGATCATATTAATTATTGATCATGACAAACTATATTACACTACTACCAAGCTTTTTCACAAAATGTGTTAGACCTTTTTCCTCCATTAAAGTCTACGAGAAATCATTTCTTGAACATTTTATGAAATACCAGTTTCTGCATTGTTGATCATGATCCGACAGACTGTTGCAACACTACCATTGTTTTTTCCAAGATAAATAACAGCATAATTATGAATTAGGATATTTGGGGATTTTATGAAAACAATGTCAATGTAATCTTGTTTTTCTTAGAAATGTCCCTTCAAGTACCAGTCATAATACAACTTTTAAGACAAACTAGGTGACAATTGGATACAAACTGAAGGAGTTATGATAGTTTATTTAAAATTGACAGAAAATAGATTGGGTTCGAGCAGGGTTATATTTTCTCCTTACTTTGCACAGTCAATATCTCCTCACAGCAACGTCAGATCTTAACAATCTTAGTATCATTTGACATTAATATATTAATTAGAGCTGCCTCGATTAATCTGGTCTATTAATCAACTAATAATTGATCGACGATCAATATTTTCTCTATTTAATCCAGCAGATTTTTGATTTTAATTTTCATTATAATGATTGGCAATTCTACGGTTAAAGGCAGGTTTACACTCCGGCCCTCGACCATCGCCCGACCACAGACTCACAGCGTCGTGCGTCGTGGGCGATCCTGCAGCTGCACTAGGCCCAGGTTTCCATGTGTCCCGATTAACAGGAAAAACATTGTTGGCAAACCTGCTGAGTCATAGATGACCAGAGGCGATCATGGTGACTCAGGGGTGCAGATTCCTGTGTGTACCACCCAGACTCTTGACTTTATAATGTTTTCCACTGCGCCAAAGTATATGCCAAAACATATAAGATAGTGTAACATCATATTATCCTCGATCACCTCTCCTGAGCACCCGGCTTCTTCAGATCTCCACATGGTGTTCCTCAGACTGGCTTGAGCCTGACGACTGCGCAGTACGCATGTCCACACTGGCGCATTGAAGTGCATTGACATTGGAGTCACGTGATTCTGATGACGCGGGAAATGCCGCTGCAGGCGGGAAGTGAAAAGCAGGGGGACGAGATGGAGGAAAGTCCGTCCTGTAGTGGTTCTGACGCTATTACGAGAGAGAGGTATAAACACAAAATCACAAATGTTGGACGTGACCCTTATGTTATGAAGAGGAGCGATTTTTCAACTGAATTGAAAGACTTGCCTGCTATCGAGGCGCTAGATATAAGCAGCTACCTTGTCCTCCAGACATCCTTCTACTCAAGAAAACAAAAGCATGCACAAATAAGGAGACGTACAACGTTTGTGTTAGTGGTTGGGTCGACGGTACCAAGGTGCTCCACGATGACTGTCGTTTGGTTTTCGCCCGGGTGAGTGGCATTTATAAGATTATTATATTCCTCTCGGTGTTGGCGCTGCGGTTGTTCACTGTGCGTTCAGGTGAAGCACAAGGGCCGCCGTAGCGCCACTATCACGGCCTGACAGGCGCTCATACTGCAGGAGCCCGTTTAAAGCGCCGGCAGCCTACAGAACAGCACCGCGGCAATAAATAACGTTACGTATTTCTGTTCAGTTACAGTGGTACAAACTCAAACAATGAAAATAAAAAACAATTACTTTAATTTTACAAAGTACGGAAACCGCTAACGTTACATAAACACAGCCACTTAACTTACCGTTGACGAAGTGCTCACTGCACACACGAGCATTGTCCGACCGCACACGCAGGTTTGCAAGCCATTTTTTCCAGAGTTTTTGGGTAAATTTCTTGCATTTCCCCCCCCCCTATAAACAACAACTTTTGGTACACGATAAAATCTCCTTGTGTTTTCTCAGTTTGATCGATTGGAGCAACCGTAAAGGATGCAAAACAGGCATAGTGAGTTTGTGGTAGTGCTTCCTACGTAGAAACGCAACGCAGTGACGTCATACGCAGACAAGCTGTGAGGTTCTGTAATCTTTTCTCCTAACGCTGATTGGTTCATTCATCTTCTCTAACTGTAGTCATACTCCTCTACACTCATTTGCCCATTTTTAAAAGGGTCCAGGAATGGCATTTGCTTTGGGCATAATATGCCTATCCGCTTCCTTTTAGGAATATTGTTTTTATGTCTGGCATAAACATCCCTCAAACTTTTGAAACGTTTTTGCAATGTTTAACAAGACGCATTAAACATTTGTAACAAATACCACAACATACTTAATTATCCAGAAATATGATGTGACTAGATATGTCTAACATCATTAAACATGCTTATGGTGTGATCATATTTAGATAATGTATATGTGTGTACATTTCATTCCATTTGAAAACGAATGCGTCTTTATTTTAATAAAGGAAATAAAGTTGTGCATTAAATAAACTTTGTTGTCCATGCCACACTACTGTTTCGCAACAAATGTATCTACGCATGATGATTTAACTAAGCTAGTAGTATAAATTGTAATACAATCTAGTTCTCACTATGTTACACTAACAAAACACTGAGATATACATAAAATCAGATGCAATGGCCCTTATACGATGGCAGGCGTTATTTATTCGTCATGGTACGTATTTATTTACACCGATGCTCTTCAGCGACGGAGCGACTTGACCTGTCGACATCCCTACAAGAGCTCATTTCAACCGACAACTCTTGAAACACTAGTATTAATAATGAAAGCAAACCACCATATACAACTCAGTCAAGTGTTTATTTGCGGGATAATCACTCAGTGTCCACCAGGGAATACAATTAGCACCTGCCAGTGGCGGGTAAACCTGTCAATCTTACCAGCCACTTTGCGGGTGGCCAACAAGTGTACGGGAAATCAGCTTGTTTTAATTTCTCATAATGTATTGGTCGATGTGTTTCAAAAAGTGTTTTCGAATGATAATAGTTAGATTGTGCGAATATGAACTTTGTCAATCGGTGGAATTCTTCCTTACAGAGAAGCACATGAGGGCATAATAATGTGCAGTGCAATTAAACTACCACGAATCAAAACGGGTATAACCCACCTAAAAGCCAAACACCCTTCTGCGAAACTAGCAATGACAGAAAAGGGAAGAGGCGCAACAGACACATGAATGAATACACACACAGCAGCTGTTGCTGTTCATTCTGTACTCGCTGGAACTCGAACCCACAGTTCTGTTTCGAACGCAGAGCAGCAGTGCGAGGGAGGTGTGGAGAGGAAGATCAATCGTTTAGTCCAGTAGATTGTATGAGTTTGCTACATAGAGAGGTCTTATACATTTTGTATTTCGCTCTTGGGACCGGAAAACATTGCCACAAGGACGCTAATTTTAACGCATTTTCATTGCAGCTCACATTGCTAAACTGGCAAATGAATGAAAACGTATAAAACATGAAAAAGAAAAAACATGTTGGTCGGTCAGTTACAGCTGTAATGGCAAAATATTCCTTTATAAACATAGTCAGAACCTTTATGGTTAATTTTAAATTGTGACAATAAAAAGTTGTGATAATGTCAAAGAACAATAATAATACGAGAGTAGGCAGGTCTGCTGTTATTATGCCATTTCCATACGTCTTCTAATGTATTTTTATATAGATATTTATTTAACAAAGTTGTTGTGTTAGATAATATTGATCAATTACGATGTATTAATTTATGGGGAAACGATGGAGACGTGCATATTTCGCATATTTGTTCGCATCGCGTCTCTGCTGGCGTTTGCGCAGCTGCAGAGCACAGGCCTGGTGTTGACCAGTGGAAAGCACGTCACTGCTGTCATCATCCCTAGAGGTTCTGTGTTTTACCCAACCCACAGTAATCCACAGTAATCCACAGTAATCCACAGCAGCTCTCTCAGATGATAAGGCAGGTGTCAGGTTATGCGAGAGCAGTGGTCAGACTGCAGATGAGAGAGAGAGACAAACTTTTACATTGTAGCGTATAAACAATGACTTTTAATGACACCAATCATTTTAATGACTTTTAAGGAAAATACTTTGAAATGTAATGATTTTTAATGACCGTGCGGAAACCCAGAGAAGGGAGTAGCAGTGAAGAGGAAGAGGAGTATGAAGAGCAATAATGTGTCACCATATAACCCCTTCTCATGTGTTAGTTTAGTGTGTTTATACAGATCCCCATTAGCTGCCATGTTACTGCATATGTGATTGATTAATTTGAAAAAGATGTTCCCGCACAGTCTCTACTTGAGATAGTCTCTCAAGTGTTATAATTCAATAGAATATAGTGTTTTGGTCAAAGACCAATACTTGTAACACTTGCAAGTAGAAACAGTGTGTGGGAGCATGTGTTTTTCTATCCAGAGTCTATACAGGTGTGGGATTAGCTTTTTTTATTGTGATTTGATTAATTACCTGAATAAATGTCATGTTTTAACATGTTCACCACACATTTATTTCTGGTGATTCTGTTTGACTTTGGTTGGTAAAAATACCAAGTGGCTGGTAAGTTTTTACCTTCTACCAGACACAGTGGCTGGTGGCCAAAAAAGTTAATTTTATCCCCTGGTGTCCACTCAATTTGACTACAGCTGTGATGATGTTCAATGACTGACTATTGTCAAGTGCAGGCGGGATGTTTTAATACAACATATTTAAATGAGTGTTGAAAATAACCGATTTTGCCTATTGCCTAGGTAAACTTATTTATTGCAAGGAAAGGTTGTCTGTTTCATTTGCAAGCATTGCTTTTCTTACAAGGCCAGTGCGAGTAGCTTACTGTATAATCTGGCAGCAAAACATCCATTTGCTGTAGCAATTATAATTTAGTTTGCTGATTTTATAATTATTTAGTGTTTTTAAATATACATTTCTATTTGTTTTACCATTCCTGTTCACCGTTGTTATACTGTAATGGATTGGGTGTAATGGGTTACACATATGCATTTTTGCCTCTATTTTGTGTCTGATTAAATTAAAGCAAATTATCTTTTGCATCTGACCACATATAGTTTGAAAACAAGTAAAAATGTGAACTATCTGTGAAGCATCTACTATATTGCTGCTGTGTGATTTCTTGTAAACATGTGGTTGTTTACACTGGCCTTGGTCAGCAGAGACCACAGACCACAAGCACAGGAAATTATGCCTTCAACGTTTTGAAAGCAAAGTTTAAGTTTCAAAGCACATCTGCACCTGTTTTCACGTATTTTTCAATTTCGTTGGTTAAGCTGTTTACAATAACAGAAAACTGACTTTCAGCATATGGTTTTAAAACCTTTACAAAACATCTGCAAATAAGCAAGGTTGTTGTAATTGTTTTTGTGTACTTGCATCACATATCCTCTGTCTATCCTCTACATCAAGGGTGGCCCACAGGTTTTTGTGTTATGCAGATCATTGATTGCTTAATTGAGTGAATTATGGACCTTATTCGTTAACATTTCCAAGTATCTAGTGACTTAAAACACCTTTAGTCTGTCTGCAGTGTAATCTCTCCACACACAGCAATGATAACTGATAACATTTATAATTGTAAATGCAGTATAAGTGTTCATAATCATAATACAGCAGTCACACAATCGACATATCACAGAAGGCCTGCCCAGCACTTTTCGCATTGTGTTCTGTGTAAGTTTTCTATTTAGGATGACAGAACAAGGTTCATAGTAGTGCATGCATTATACATTGAACTTGATTTGCCTGCCTAATTTAAAACGGTCCAAAACCATTTTACCAAGTTAAACAAAACTCCTGGGAACAAGCGTTCTCCAGTTAATGAATAACACATATTCTGGACATATGTCTGCATGAAGTAAGGATATCTTCAAATTTTTTACACCTTGACCTCAATGTTTTGTGCACACATTTTAGCAAACACTGATAAAGACTATACCAGTGAATAGCGGATTTCTCACCAGAAGCTATAAACTGCACAGTATAAATATACACACAGTTTTTCACTCTCAAATGGTTTGGTTCAGATCCTGTTATCCCTCCGAAAGCTCCCACTTAAATCTGAGACACTGATAGTCGACATCTTTCAGTTTGGATTTATCCACCACTAGCAGTGTATTGAAGTATTAAAGTGGCAGCTTACTCCTTCACTCATTAAAAAAGGGATGCAAATCAATTTTTAAAAAGTAGAAACAAAACATCCATGGCATGTCTGTTTAAATAAAGTGGTATCAATAATGGGACAATTAAAAACAAATGCAGTTTACATAAACAATTAAACCAAGTGCCGCAAAACTGAACTGTTTTATTGAGTCAGTGCTAATTAAAATTTAGATTTTTGAACACTGAGATTGGCACTCGCTGATTTACTCTGCTGTTCGTGGATGAAATATGTAGTTAGAGCTTAAGACCTGATCATGGCTAGACAGACATAACTTATGCAATTATTTCACATAATATGGCATGAGCACAATTTCATATTTAATCTAACGTTGTCCAGGTCAATGCTATGAACCCACATATATTTAGGTATAATTAATGTATGATTAGGATTAGGAATGCGGTTGGGGTTTGAACAGAATAGAACAGAACTGAGTTGTAAAATTGAAATACACTGTAAAGGTACCAGAGGTTGAGCAGTGGTGCAGGCAGTGACCCACAAGCCACAATTTCCATTTAGAGAAGCGATAAACATGCAGATGGTTTACCCATCAGGTTGGACTATTGCATATGAGGGCAAACCGCTTACAATGTGTCAAGAACAACACAAATTGCATGTTAACACAAATGAAATGTTAAAAAAGAGAATTAATCTAATTCTTAATTGGTGGTTACTAAGGCTTAGGAACAAAGACAAAAATAATATAAGTAATTAAAATGCCAAAAGGGATGTTCTTCATTTTAAACAATGTCTACATTATTTGAGACTCAGCAATCAGTCAAGATCAGTCTCTGTCAGACAACTGATTCCCAACAGAGTTTGGAAGAATACTTGCATGTATTAAATAATCTTGTACCAAATACAAGCCAAATATAGGAAGTTTAATGCATACTAACCCGAAATTGATACTACATAGTATAGAAATAATTATATAGATGGTATCGATGTAATGTGACATACATTGTGGTTTTGGTCAATGATATGGGGGGCTGAAAATGAACTATACTGGGGAAAAGGTCAGAACCATACAGAACAGCTTTTCAATCTGAGCTCCCGCTCCTCTCCTGACACTGATCATCTCAAACAGGAAACCCAAATACAGACAGATTTAACAAGAAGAAAACAAGCAGACTGCTTCAACGAAACCTAAATCCACAACCACGAACAATATCTGACACGATCATCAGTGACATCAATGCATCTGGCCAAAATCACTGATTCCCTGACAAACAGCATCATCTAGTGGACCATGTGATGTACTTTCAATGTGACATTTACCTTGTAATCTTGTATTAATTGATATCATGACCATGTCACTGAGAGCTACAGAAATGAATCCCTTATTAGGCTGCAGGAGAGAATAGTATAACAATTGCGCTTTACAGTCAGGGATTACAGTACAATATGCAACTCTACAGATTTGTATTTTTCTTACTTGCAATACAATCTAAAGCCACACGGTCACCCCTTTCTTCTTTAGACACTACAGTTGTGTGGTTTCTAAAGACGCATCACAAGGATGCTTGCTCAATAGGTACAAAACCCAGCACCACTGAAAGGCGAAGATAAAGTAACAGAAAGTCACTCATTCACAGCGTATCGCCACATATGTTACAACCTCAGAACATAGGAAGGATGTCACATTCATTGAAGCCATTTGGCAATACCAGTCGTCAACAGCTTAGTGATGGTCTTGCCACAGTAATTTGTCATCTGTAGCATGACTTGGCACTTTTAGCACAGCACTTTACCCTAGCTCATACTGACTAATTCTTTAACACATTGTTTCTGTGTTATGAGGTATTAAAAAACAAACCAACACACTTGTACAAAAGCAGGAAGTCCACAGTAGATTCTGTTAGATTTAATATAACGCATCTGTACCGCAAAATATATTAGCCTGCTAGGTGTGAAGCAAGTACATTAAGTTTGGCACTATAAGTAAGCATAGTTGAATTATATCAGCAGCCTATTTATTGACAATTACTATTACTAAAATTACAGAGCCTTGTTTCTAGTTCGAAACAAAATATATGCAGCTTTGCCTGCCAGTGCTGCTTTTGAAATAAGGCACAACTGTTGCTCTGAATGCTATAAACTGATTATTACCCAAATAAGTTGTTCATGTGTGTACATTTTTTGAGACTCAAAGCTGTTCTTGACTTGTGCAAGAGCCCAAAGACACTGACTGGCTCTGTGTTTGTGCGGTTGTGCATCAATATTCATCTTCAGTGTAGCATGCACGGCAATGGCGCTGCTCCGAGCAATACAATGGTATATTGCACTGATTTCACATCAAAGATCAAGATCAGTTCTTGCGAAGCCAGTCAGCCCCTCCCATGACATATCATTGACGCTTTATCTCGGTTTAAAAATAGTTTTACGACTAGTATACTTTTATCTGGTTAAACCACCTTGATACAAAACACAAATGATTGATATGACCGAATTATAGTCTTGTCTACATTAATGATTATCAAGCGCTCACACAAATTGTGCTTCTATCAATTGTCATCTGATTGGCTAAGACGGGATAACAAACAAGTAAAAACACCATAACCTTAACCACGAAATAAGTGTATTTATTCTCTATGGTCGAGCGTGTTGGTTTTGTTAACCTTGGATATTTTAATGATTAATAATAATAATGATAATATACACTGTATAGGATGATATGAATCTGTTCTCAATGTATTCATATCCCTAATGACAACTATTGGTCCACTACAGGGGTGTAAAGTAAGGATGTACACAACCCGTTACTGTACTTGCATTTGTACTCAAGTATTTATTTTTTAAAGCCTACTTTTACATGCACCTTTTACTTTTCTACTACATTTCCCTAAGCCCAAAGATGCCATGAAAAAGTGCCACATTTTGCACTAGCTCGCTTGAACAGTGAGTTGCGGTAAGAAAATTGTAAATATGATTTCAATGACTCGTTTTATACGATTACCGCAGTCGATTGATTTGTCAAGACGTCTATGTTTATAGTCTAACGTTACCCTTTCTTAATAATTAATACAAATGAAAGAAAGTTCCAGATCTGTGCCTAAATAACGTTTATTTGTGTTGGTCGTGGTTTTCTTCAAGATAAAAGCAAGGAACAGTAAAAATATTGATTGTTTAAAGGTCAAATGAATCTCTTGTGTGCCCCCTTTAGAAGACACACACACAAACACATGCATAGTCACGTTATTGCTAAAATCACACTATTTATTTGCTCTTTTGGTGTTTAAGTACGCTTGGAAGTATATACTTTATACTTTCATTCAAGGACTGTTTGACTGGGGGACTTTTTTCTTTTACTGGAGTACGTTTTTGAGTATTTTTACTTTTCTCGATTGTAACTGCCGAATATTGTTTACACCACTGCCTAAATATTACTTAAGCAGGAATATTACCTATGAAAAACGGGTGAGTGGTGCTAATGAATGACGTCACACTGTGCTTTGCCTTGGTAATGGAATCTGTTCCCACAACAGAACCTTGGTTAAAAGGCAACAGCACAAATCTTTTCTTTAATGTTGATGTGCTGACTTGTCATAACTAAGAGAGAGAAGCTCTTAGTCCTTCACTGACTGCACAGCTCAGCTTCAGGCGATTCCTGGATTAAGATCAGCTTCAATCGACCATGAGTTTCAGCGAATTGAGCCGTGGAAGAGGGCCACACGCTTTTGTCAAAGACCCGGATGTGAGAGGTTTAATGAAACCAGGTGAGGACGCTGTTGCAGAGCTATCGTTTTCTTCCATCTTCTTCTTTCAAGCATTGTACATAGATTTTGTTTCAATAGTGTTCAATATTTATGTAACCTTAACGTACATTATAAAACAATATTTATAATTGGTCAATATGTTAGAAAAGTTACATAGAGGTTTCCATACTGAAGCTGAAACATATTCATGAGTATATAGTATATTGTATTCTGAAAATGTTTATCTGTGCTCTGTTAGTTGCTAGACTACTACATTGTGTACATTGTGATGCACTTACAGTTACAGTGAGTTATTTGTCTGATTTTATTTATTTATTATTAACAGAGCTCCAGAAGGCTGATCTTTGGGTTAATTACCCCCGCTTCCAGCCCTCTGACCCCCGTCTGGATCTCAGCATGCCACCCCCTCCCTACACCTTCCCCAATATAGAGGAGGTACACAGTGGCTATGCCTACGCCCCCTGTGCAAGCAGCTCCTCTCCCCTTGGCTCAGTGGACCTGGAGGGGAACATATGGGAGCCCCTCATATCCGTCAACTCCCCCCTGTACCAGCTGATCCTGCGCTGGGAGAGAGAGGGCACAGAGGCAGTGCGGAGGCACAGAAGCAGAGGATAGAGCTAGGGGGTGGAGGTAGGTGGCCACAGTGAGGGGCTACAGATACAGATATCACAGGGGGTACTGCTGTAGAGGAATGCGTTCAAGCATTGGCATTCCCCTTCGTTAGTTCATATCCATTTCTTTACTGTAGGAAAGCAGCGCACTAAGGGCTGGGCTGAGCTCTAGTTCCTGCTCACAGGGACCAGCAGCTGAAGGGCAGGACAGACTGGTTCAGACCAGGGCAGCTACAGGGGGCACAGCAAGCCCCACTGCCAGTAGAGACTTAAGTGTTTGTGTCCAGTGGAAACAGCCTTATTTACAGCTCTAGTGGTGCAGCTTCATGCATCAAAGCCAACACAGCAGTGTTTGTCAAGGGTATTTGAACTAGAAGAGGAAGGAGCACTTGCTGCAGTGCAATGGGACTCCCAGAATGCCCTGTAACTCAGATCAGTGCTGCAGGGGAACAGATTCACATACTGACATTATTTCTTTGCTTCCTCTCCTAGAGCCAGTGAGGCATCATCCATCCTACGGAGGACTTGTGAAACATGGGATTCCCGTCATCAGCCAACAATGATCATTAGAATATAATGAATACATAAATATAATCAATAAATATTATCATAAACCCTTTCCACTCTGTCCTGGTGATTGTTTGCACAATGTATCTGAAGTTATGGATCATAGCTTTCCAGGTAGTAGCTGAGTTCCACACACACTGTCACAATGAAAAAGAAATTAAAGCGTCCTTCCCGTTGGTAAAGGGATTATAAAAAGGTTTTAGAAAGCACAGTGGACCAGTTGCCAGGGGCACACAAGACATTCATTTTGTGTTTTAAATAGTACATTTTGTTTAAAAAAAATTAAGGTATTTACTGTTCTTCTGGAAGAAAACTAAGTCCAAGAAAAATAAGGCACATCTGGACATCTCTTTAATTTGAATTCAGTATTAACAAAGGGTAACATTAGGCTACAAACCTATACATCTTGACAAATCAGATTATCGACTGAGGTAGGCCTAATTGAATAAAATTAGTCATTTATATAATATTGTCTGTTCTTCTTACTATAACTCACTGTTCAAGCTAGTTACTGCACAATGCAGCAGTTTTATGCCATCTTCGGGCGGTCCTTGTGCAAAACTATTTCAGTGAGGCTAACAGGAACAACAAACTCTTAATCTAGTTACCAGCTTTCAATATTGATTTCTAATTTAATATTAATTCAAATACACCAAATACAAATAAACTATGTTATCATTTGTTTTACCAAAGGGGAGAACCAAAAATGCAGTTTTCCCCCCCGAACACTACTGAGTAATGATAAAGCACTAAGCAGAATGAATACAATCTATATTTTTAGCATGATCTGAAATTTTTTTAAGTTCCTATAGTTCAGTGACAACTGGAAGAGGGAGTGAGAAGGTTAAACCTGCAGGAAGCATGGCCGGTGAACTTGCTTACATCAGCAACATTTGCAGTGTCATTGTTCTTTCATATGTAAGATTTCCTGAGTTGCTGTATGTGTCTATCAAAGAGTATGGTCAGAAGATTAACTCTGTTCTCCTTCATGAAACAATTGGATGTTTAGAAAAGCTTTACAAGGTGACAAGATTTGAAAACTATACCCCCAGAAAGTAAACATTGTAAAATAATCTTTATTCAAATACAATGTTTTGAAAAAGGGAAGAATAGAAAGCAGGTTAGTAATTGAATTATGTGTATCAGGGACATTTAAATCCCCTTCCAGAACTGCAACAAAACTCACAATTATCACAGCATTTCTTTAAATTACCTCCTTTTGCAAAGAGCTAAAACTCCACCAAATGTGTGGATAGAAATATTGGCATGGGTAAAACCTAATTCTCATTAACCTATATATATACTTTTTTTATTATTAAAAAAGCAACACAAAAATATGTATTTATATAAAGGAAAATTCACTCCCAAATTCACTACCAAAACTTAAAACAGGCTTGGCTGAGGGGATAAGGATAAAAAAAAAGAAAGAAAAGCAAGCAAAGTTAATCACACAGTCAAACAGCTCCCCTTCTGGTTTCAGAAAAAAGCAAAGCTTAAAAAAATGCACAAAAAAAGAACTCTTAACATTTTACCTCCTATGTATGCAATAAACAAACACAAAAACATGAATAGTACATAAATAAGACTGTGGTAACAGCACTGAATTTGGCCTACAGATATTTCAGTGCTGTTCCACCAGTTCATCCAGTGTCAGTTTCCATCCTTAAACTGGAAAGTGAAAGTAGCATTTCTCTGTTCTGGTTTCAAAGTTCTGTTCTCAAGGTGACCAAGGACAGTTTCAACTGCTTTCAACTGCGGCACATCGGTCGGTCCTCCTCTCGCTGCCCGCTCTCAATGGAAATGAAGAAGTAAATACTGGAAAGCTTCCCAAAATGCAAGCTGCTTGGGACCTTTAATCTAGGAAGTCAGTTTCTTTGCTGCTTATAGGGATACAAGACCTAGACAACTGGGAAAAGACTCCAGACTGTGGATGTTGTCAACATGTGCCAAGGACTCCCCGTTCGTCTTTAAGTGTCGTGTTCTTGCTGCTCCTCTTCCTGTTTTGTTCTCCTCAGGTTTCCTTTCATCTTGACGAACTCTGGGGTGTTTTCTTGCTCCTCTTCATTTTTTTGTTTTTCAAGTTCAAGCTGAAAAAAACCACAACAGCAAGAATAAACAAGAAGAAAGATAGGCGTTACTTTCCTGATGTGAGTCACCAACAGCTATTTAATACGTTTGTTTTGTTTTTGTGCAACAACAAAATCAAATCCACTGTCATGCCAAACGATGTCGTTTGACTTTTGGATCGGCATATTTGTCTTCAAACTTTTAAACTCACTCTTTGTCCATCAATAGCGACATTCAGAGTATTTGATACAGATGGAGTCGCCAATAGAGGAGCCAAGGGGGTCACTCGAATATGGAGAATTTTACCCCCTTCAATTCACACCTCTAGATTTAAAACGATGCCTGGGAAACTCTCGGCACAGAGCAGCACCCTCACCTGCTCCAGTTTCTGCTGCCTCTTCATGAGCTCGATTTCCAGGTCGCTCTTCTTCATGTGGGCCTCCTCCTCTCTCTGCTGTTTGATCACCTGGTCCCGTTTCCGCTTTTCCATCACCTTCTGCAGTTCAGGCTTGTTCTGAGGAGCCAGGCCCCTGAAAATCACAAATGAAGGAACCCGTCAATTAGTATAGTGCTCCCAAGAGTCTTAGATAAAAAAAACAAAAAACATTAAAATCCTTAAGTTGCACATTAAATTACTATTTGTACATTTCCAAATGGAATATTGAATTAGCACAGAATTTCATCTAACCATTGCCTGAATATTGACAAAGAAAGGTCTCTTTCATATGAAATAGCAAGTTTAAGCCCAGCTGTAATGAATTTGAACAAAGTCAGGGATGTGTTGTGCTGGAGGCTACCCCCGATATAGGGCCCATTGTGATTACACATTGGATGCCATGTGCTCAGATCGTCCTGCAGCACAATGCATGGATACTGGGCACATGCACATGGTGTTTTCTGCCAGTGTCTACGTGACATCAATTAAAAAGCAAGAGAAGCAATACAGGAACAAACAGTAAGAAAATGTACACTGCTTTTAAATTAATGCAGCAAAATGTGAGAAATGGAAAAAAAAAAATACTTTTAAAATGTAGAAGAAAACTGAGGAAAACAAACATTCATTCACTGAATTTCAGAGGCTTGTCTGGTATGTTTATAGCTACAAGGAACGTTATGTAATACAAATGACCAGTTCCCACTTCGACATATCCCTGATTACCCCAGTTTTTTAAATCCAGACTCAGAATTAGAAATGTTAATTTATTTGTAAACAATGACGCACACAGGGACATGTTTGTGAAGACCCCGCATCTGTTACACGGGCAAGTAATTTGATGGACAAAAGAGGTGTCCGCGTTCCGCCTGAACAGAATCTGCCTAATTGTACACACAGCTGAACTAGTTTATATTTTATTTTATTTGTTCAGGACTTTTTTTAATAATCAGTCCTGATGTATGCATGCATCTGTCTACTTATACTATACAGGACATAAAAATATAAATGTGGAACTCAAAAAGAATAAAAAATAGTCATCTCTGATTTTGCATTTGTGGTTAGTTTAAAGGGTTGTCAAGGAGACCACTGACACATCTTCCTTAATGTGGTTTTATTCTTAAAGTAGACCACTCGTTTTGACAGGTACTCTATATAGAGTACATCGGATATTGAGAACAAAATGTAATTATGTAACATTATTATATCATACTTCCATTATGCAATACAATATAAAAATAGCACGGCAGGTCTATCGACCAGTCCACTGTTGTCCTGGAGGCTTGTATGTGTCGCATGTGATACTGATGCAGGGCAAACCATTAAACTGCTAGCAGTCATTTATATAATTCTACTATTTAACAACAGGGGGGGAGAAACAATAAGAAAAGTAATTTACCTTCACACAGTTAATCTCAAAAGCTTTCCATGTACGAGGATGTACAATAATTGATGTGTTATGTATAGAGCCCTTCCTTTTGTATGACTTCACTTTTTAAACTATTATTTCAACAAGGCAAAACGTAGGGCCTTGTATTCAGTACAGCACGGGATACGTGCGTCAGGATTACTACAAAGGTGTATATGTTTTGTGTTTATGACTACATCCCAATACTTAAGAGGAACACAATCATAGGAGAACTTGTCCCACTTTATTTAAGTTTTTTAACTATACAAAGTTTTCTGTTTAATTTGTATAGTTTTGTATTCTTATTCCATTACAGCATGATTCACTTTTTTTATATTGAAATTAGCAATAATAGTAATTGAGGACAAGGAGAAGAGTTCATTCTGTTAACCGAAAATCCTCCATCAATTGAATCTAGCTTATATAACATTTGATTTCACTTTTCTGCGCTGTGCTCAACTCGGCAGTCTTTTAATCCCCCAAAAAGTTCAGTAATGACATTACAATCTGATGGACTACACTGGGGACATATCAGATTAAAAAGCGGAAAAATAATGAAAAATTCTGCTTGCACAGATTGAGAAATATATTCTTGTGGATCAACGTTCTAATTTCCATGTGTCGGTTTTGTTATAATGCCATCAAAAGCAGCAGCATCAAATGGAAATTAAAAAAGACTATTGTAACAGAGAGATGAGACTATGACTGTGATAAGTCATAATGTATGAAGCAGGAAGTGCAAGTGCATTTTCTATCAGTATTAACTATATGATTTATTAACAAAGCTGAAGCCTACATTACTGTAATGATTTACATGCAGGTAACAAAAATGTCCACTATAATGAAACTATGGGAGGAATAGAACTAGCTGAAGTAATACTTGAGAAAGACCTAGGAGTCGATGTGGACTCCTCACTTCCTCCATCCAAACAATGTGGGGAAGCAATAAAAAGGCAATCACAATGTTAGTGTATATTGTCAAAAGTGTAGAATTGAGATTAAGGGCAGTGATGTTCAGACTGTACAATGCACTAGTTAGAGCTCATCTGGATACTGTGGACAGTTCTGGGCTCCACACTTCAAGAAAGATATCGCTGCTCTAGAGGCAGTTCAGAGGAGAGCAACCAGACTTATTCCAGGTCTGAAGGGAATGTCCTACTGAGAGACTGAGGAACTGAACCTTTTCACCCTGGAACAGAGGAGACTACCTGGGGACTTGATTCAAGTCTTCAAAATCATGAAAGGCATCGACCACATCAAACTAGAGGAGCTTTTCCAGATCAGCAGGGACACACGCACCCGGGGACACAAATGGAAATTGGGCTTCAAGGCATTCAAGACAGAAAACAGGAGACACTTCTTCACACAGAGTCATCACAATCTGAACAAACTCCCCAGCGATGTGGCTGAAGCTGAAAATGTGGCAACATTTAAAAATAGACTGGATAGTATCCTTGGATCACTTAGTTATTAATGGACACCAAACGAGCACGATGAGTCGATTGGCCTCCTCTCGTTTGTAAACTTTCTGATGTTCTTATTTAAAAACCATTTTAAAATGTCACTAACAAACCACAGTGTGTGTAATCTTACATAATCATCTGTCTGACCAAAACATCTGTGGAAAGGATGGCATCATAGGTGAATGCCCACTAAGGAAGCACAGTCAAAAGTGTTCAAGCGTCTGGTATGAGAGAAAGCAGCAACTCTGTGGCAGCACTGATCGAAAGTGATTGTTCTGTTTCCTGTGTTAGCGATTCGATTTTTCTAGTCTCTCCAAAACGTTTTTCACAGTGATCAATATGGCCTGAAGCTTTGGATTTCATAGTGGAAATGTGACTTCTGAATGGGGCAGCCATATGATACAGTTTCAACTTAATATGAGCACAGAGATGGGTGTTCAAAATGTTCAAAACTTTATTTATCCACTATTTGTTAACCCAGAGGAATCTTTAAAATGCTGGAAGACAGGGAACTTTTTTTTTTTTTTTTTTTGCTCTTAATTAATAACACACCTTGACAAGTAGTACAGCGTCAATGGTTCAAGTTGCAAACATCAGGACGTATCAATAAGGCTGGGCAGTTTATTAATTCCAAGTCATCTCCCAGACAATGTTTCAATTCCATTCTTCTGTTAAGGTCATCCATTGATATTTCAATAGGGTTCAATTCAGGGGAAAGGCAATCAGTTATTTTAATTCTGATTTATTCTGTATTTGTGTTTAGCATCATTACATGAGAAAAAACTGCACCTTCAAGTGAGCTTCCCGAGGATATTATACAACACTGAGGAATTTAATGAAAGTGTTCCTTTCAAATGTACTTTCGGTTTTCACTATATATACTGTACAGTGGCAAAACAAAACGTATCCTTCAATCACCTCTGTATTGTAAGGGGCGTGTTTTAACATGGAATTGCAATTCCTCATAAAATCTCAAAGTATTATAGAAACTGTAAAGACACATCCTTGATAAGCTGATACAGTGGGTAGAGTAGCACCATGTGTACGTATGCAAGTACATTTCATCTTATGTGTAGATAAAATATTTGTGCTAGTGAAACATGTTTTTAAATAAATATTAAATAAATCAGTGATATCTGGATATAGACTCCAATATGCCACCTCTTTCACAATGTACACATTGGACATATTTAATCTTAAAGGCCACAATTTTAAAATTCAGAACAATGTATATTTATGGACAAACTGCACTCTTATTGATGTAAAGCAAATTGCCGTTTATTCAATTTTCATGACGATGTCTTGTTTGAAATAAAACAATCTTTATAGATTTATCCAAACCCCTTCCCCCCCAAACGCAGACTTTGATTAAAATCTTCCACTCAGTGACTCGCCCCATCAGTCATTCAGTCTCATGGATAAAAAAAATCCTACCGCATAAATCTTAAAGAACAGCTATATCTACCAGCCTGGCTTCTAATGTCTGACTGTTATTATATTATGTGAAAACTGTGGCCCTGTTAGGTGGGGAGTCAGTTTTGGAGGAAGGGAGGTTTAATTTTTCTTTTGGCCCAGACACACTCTCATGACAAACATCAGATTAGCTGTACATACATGCATACATTCATATAGACACGGTATACTCAAAATATCCCAGTGCACTTACATCCCCGGATTGCCTCAGGTAAAGAGCAGCATCTCAAAGCATTAACTCTCCTCGTTTGCCAGATCTATGTACGGTTGTTGAGCTCATTTCTTTACGTGGTGACTGTTTACCTTGGCCCTTTTAGTTTTGGTACATTATTATTCTCAATGAATATTACTGAGCACAACAACTCCACTATAAGCCATTGAAAAAGCTTCCAAATTGGGAACTTTCAGGGAAAACAGATTTGGATTAACCTAGTGTACTGATGGTGTCTAATCCCGCAAGGAAGGTAAGCATCAGTAGTGACCCTGTGCATCCACTGGAAAAATAATACAATATGTTCAATATGCCCACACTAGGTTATCATTCATGTCTTTAATTCGGAAATAAAATAGAATTATAATTATAAATATCTAAACAAACCTAAAAAACACAATTCATAAAACAGCATGCTTGTATATGGATTAACAAAAACAAATGTTAGGATTTCATAATAACAACATTCAAAAAGATGGACAGTTGCCTTATTCTACAATACTACAAAATAATACCCAGTGTATATCAATACAAACAGAGTATAATAAGATTGTAATAATGTTATAATAAGCATGTGGAGAAGCACACAACCATTCCTTTGAGAATGTGAATGTGCTCTGATCACATGGTTTGTTCTTAATCTTAGAAGATGCAGCAAAGCAAGACGCACAGATTATTAAAGGAAAAATCTCCTCTCTACAGCTGCTTTAAAACATTTCCTAGCTGGGGTCAGTGCCAGATCAGCTGTTACTATGGCTTAAATGGAAAAAAGTATTAGGTACTATTTGAAATATCTAGATGTAAACTTCTTGGTAAAACATAAACACACCTGCCAAGTAGCCATTAAGTATTGGAATTGGACTTTGCAATTGGCAGATGCATTTTACTTTGGTTTGAGCCATAACTTTTAGAAATAGTTTAATGTATTAAAATGAAAACATAATAATTAATGCGGTTTCATGTTAATAAAGGGCATTTTTTGATTTTGAGAAAATAATTATAAGATGACGTGGTTGATATTTTCATTCATAATATAACCATGAAATGTATAGCTCATAAAACCATGAGGTTGGGAATAACTCTTATCAGATTTATGAGCCCATTCACCCAATCTAATGGCAATATACCTTTATACAAACTCTGGCTTGTTTACTCACTGAATATGTACCAGTAAGGGACTGCACTTCTAACTACTGCTACTGCTACTACTACTACTACAACAACAACAACTGCTATTACCAATTCATTCTTAGTCACGGACTGCATTTAAAAAACATCTGTAAAACCAGGAAGAACAGAAAGTTACAGAAGCAATTCAAATGCAAGCATATGAAAGCCCTACCTTTTCTGATTCATGAGGAGTTCTCTGTGAAGATCCTGGTGGTTCCTGGATGTCTTCACTGGATTGACGAGCTTTTTGGGTTTGATCAACTCATCGCAGTCATTGTCGATGTAGTCGGGTTCGGCCATAATGCTTCTCACTGATGGTGATATCCCGTCCGTCAGATCGCCCTGGTCCAGGCAGCTATCTGTGAATACAATCAGAGAAATATCTCGTTAACCAGGAGGATTTTTCAACTCACTTCAACCATATCTGATGTTCAAGAGACTTTCACATATCTGGTAAATACCAGTCACATGTTGTACCTTCTCACTTTATTAATTATTATTATTAGTACTTGATTTCTTAGCAGAGTCCAGAGCCCTAACCACTACTCCACACTACTGCCTATGGACTTAGACTTAATTCATTAATTTGAGGAACACTTGTCCCTGTTGTACAACTAGTTAAAATCAGCTAAAAGTTTGAAATCAATGTTGATACAATATAGTATTTCTGTACTTATTGCTCCTCTAGATACACTCTTGACAGTAGAAGACAGCACATGTAAATTATAGTCAGATACATGAAAGAACAGTGATAAGTAGGAAAGATGAATCTATTTCTCATGATCCCTTAGTATCAGTTTAATTATATGCCCTGTCTATCACTCAAAAAAAAAACTAAAACCAGAAACATTGCTTGCATTTCTTCAAGAAGTTATATAAATCCCACCTTTATGGGACAGGGCAAAAACAAAAAAGTAAACAAAAACCTTCATGAATTTCATTTTAATTCCACCAAAACATAAATCATTGAGAATACGGATAGATAACAACAATAGTAACTATATCTTATACTCTCGTAAAAAAAAAAAATCTACAAATATATAGCCTGTAGAAGAGGCAAAAAACACAACTATATTATTGCTTTAATAGTGTGCTACTCATTTAATATATTTCTTATATCTCTTATATAATGCTTAAATACAAACAGACTGATGTAAACAATTACATTATTAGGCACGTCTAGATACATAATTTTCCGATTTCTAATGTTTATTATTTAAAAATTAGTTGACAAAAATAAAAGATAACTGCTATGGCTGCCTTTCCAAGATAAATACCACCCTATCGTCCTCCATTAATCGGCTATTAATGTAAAGAACAAAAGGAGAGCACACACTTTCACCCACCTTGAAGAAGGGGAAACACTGGAAACCTAAACATCGCTTCCATCTTTAATATCGGTCAATAGTGCAGTTCAATAATCAATCAATCGGCCAGTCTGCGAGAGACTGACTGTAGTCGAGCAGCTCCCACCGTGTGCCTGGAGTTTCAGGAAGGATTAGAGCAGTTCGGTCTGTGCTGTCCTTGGTCATGTTTTATTACCTAACAACCCACTACTGCCGAGGCCAACCTCTCAGTGGCTGGCTAATCTTTAAACAGCTGGAGAAGTATGAAACACTGCAGGTTTGTCCTTATATGGAGAGGGTAGAGTATTTTAACATGAATGCCTTTTGTCGATTAATTTGAAAAACATCCAAGCCGCTGCGATGTGAAAGAATGAAGGTGTGACAGGAATGTTTTTTCCAGGTTATAAAAACATTTTATGGCCTTACTGTGATGCTAATTTTAAACCCAGGCTTGATCTGTTGCAAAATCACCGGGAGATTTCCTTATCAAGATGTGCATATTTAAAGTAGAGATCATGACAGGTATGCAGGGAACAATAACCAAAATCTAAACCAGATTGTATATTAACACATCACAAAGGACATTTCCATTCAAAGGGGGAAGATTGACAGCAATGCAATTAAATGAAATCCCATTAGACAAAGTAATGGTTTCCTAGGCTACGACAAACTTCACAATGCCCGTCAGTGTAATAAGGTAAACCGCACTAATGAAGCCAAAACAGACTGATTTAAATGTAGATAATATTTGTCAACCAAATCATTAGGTTTGAAGTTATCCGTGCTTGTCAGCAGGCATCTGATAAAGCCATTACAGAGTTTTAATGGAATGATTGCTCTGCCAATAAGGAGTTCATTTTCATTAGATGACCCTTCCTGATAACACGGTTACACTTTTCATACCACTGACTGGTCCGTAACCAAGGACAAACACCGCCATACATTTCCATACCATGTGGATGTAATAAAGATAGGGTAATGCTTCTAGCACTAATAATATCTTGCCGACCTATCGCCTCGGATTCTGATTGGATAGCCACTCAATACAGGTCCTTTGAAATTGAACTGGGACACAGCCCTGACTGTATAAAGGGGTCATCATTTTAATTTGGTCTAATTGATGCATATACCGTGTTAGTAAATCACAGATGTTTGAAATGTTGCATAAATAACATCTCTGAACTATTTTACACATTACGGTATGTGCCAAACAGACCATTACAATTGAGAGACTCTGCCCATTAATGCAAATGTTTTTCACTACAGTGGCTTCACAGAGCAAAACATGTGCATAGTAGCTCCTGGCTGCTGGCCAAGCATTACAATTAATCCCTTATTGCTTTGCTCTGAAAAGCCTCATGCCATTGACAGCTATGACCCAGAAGTTTCATCTGACAGTCTTTAAACAAAAGCAGAAGGCTGCTTTACTCTATTGTGTAAAGCTGTCTGCTAGACTATATCTGTGGAAACCAAAGCCGTTTATTGTAAATATCACTGAACCTATTCAATTGTTTAAATTAAGTCCATTGTAACCTAACTATAATACAAATTTAATTATATTATATTAATTATATTAATTACAAATTACCCCAGATCTGAATGTGTCCTCATATTTTTATAAAAGTAAAAGAGACTACAGATATACAATCTGAAAGCAGCAAATGTACTGAGGGCATGGAAAATTATTGTAATCTTTCTGCACTTGAATGTTGTATTAATAATGTATATGTATCCTTAAAAAGAATATTGTCTCCTCTGAATGATGTGTTATCATAAATTTTATAGCAGCCCACCTTATTGCACTTACATTTTGAAAGTCACCCTGGATAAGGGCGTCTGCTAAGAAATAAATAATATCAGTGTACACACTGTGGAGGATGTGTGTGTGTTGCTTGACAATAGAGCAGTTGTACATTGCTTCCAAACTGAACTAAGTGTAGTACTCTGCTCTGGTCCGGTAATGTTAATGTTAATGAGTTAATGCTTATTTGCTCATGGTGGGCTCTCTGACAGCGCTGGGGGAATGGAAATGCTATTAAACGATCAAAACCGAGAATTTATTTGTCACTTTTTCCTCTAGATGTCACTAGACTGCAATATTACTCACTAATTCTAGGAAAAGAAGAAAATGAAACAGGTGGTAAATGACAGACTGACACCCAATCCACCTTGTAAATACTTAAAAAATCTCCAGGAAAAAGCTTAAATATTGCTTGCGCTATGAAATCAAACCAGTTCTAATGTACAAGTTCTATTTTCTTCAAACACCTCAAAACTTTGTATTAACACAAAAAACATCTGAATCTGTGCCACCTACAGCCATTCAGCAAGAAAGCGCTCTGTATATAATGTAAATGAAAGGCCCCCAATGCCAATTTTCAAGCATGTGGGCCATTTGAATAGTATACTAAAAATAACTGCAAGTGTTAAACAGAGAACACCACTTTTGTTTCCCCCCACATAAACAATGGACCCCTTTGGAGCCCAAAATACAGATGGCAACAGTGTCCTGTGGCTGCCTCTTGGCTCTCACACAATCCAAGTCGAGGAGATGCTCTTTGTCTCTCGCAGCTTTACACTCCAGCCACAGAGTATCAAATGATCAGCAGAGCCCTGCCAAACCTTTGATCCAGTAAGGAAGTAAACAGTTAAGCAACCGCAGCTTCTAAATTATTCCCCATATGTGTCAATCTGGCCAGACCGCCATGCAGACTTTTTTTTTTTTTCCAGGAGCGTGATTTATGAATATAATAGCATGAGCTTTCATATTCTGTCACTGAATTCAGAGGGAAAATAGCCTTAATGAGAAAAAAAGGCTGTTCCTACATGCTTCTTGAAAAGCTTCTTGACTCAAGGCAGTTATGGAATTCATCTTGAGGGTGGGGTCTTTGTAGGCCTGCAAGAACTAAATAAAAGCAAAATTCTCCCATTCCTGAGCAGTGACGCATCTGTAGGAACGGTTAGTTCAAGGAGCTCAATGTATCTGCAGGTATTATACCTACGATATACTCCGTCTCCTGTAAATATGCTTGACCAAATATGGGCAATGCATCTACACAATGGTGAGTATCCTAAAACTGGCTCACAAAACAACCAATTGTGCCATCAAAAAGCATCCAGAAAACAATAATTTTAAAAAAGATCTTAGCATGATATATTTAGGAATTAATTGCAGTTTTAAGCATGCATTTAATTTGTGCATTGTATGCTTTTCCAGTCTCTTACAGTGATGGTAAATAGTAAGGGCTTTCTAGTTGCAGCTTGGAATGCTGCCAACAGCAGCTTCCTCAGGTTATTATAAAGCAAGTCCTGTATCCACTCTTTAATTAACTTGATGCTGGTGGGGATCTACACTACTAAAATTACTGTCTTCAATAGAACCCATATGTAGTGGGTGTGCCATTCATCCTTCACATGCTAACGGTTATATTTTGTTGAGTTAGTTTCTTTTAATGCATGACCATATATTACAGCTTTTGGCTAACAGTCAGCAGTTTGTCTCCCTCCTGTGATCTGGAAGTGGAAGTAGCTCGGGGAGTTCAAAGTTCCCCAGTTCAATATCAGCTTCCCATTAACAGCTGGGTGACCTCAGAGCGAGGATTTGATGATTAAACGAAGGCTCGAAGCCACGGGCGTCTGGAATGCTGCCCACTTTGATCACACGACCGAGCCGTTTACTGCACAGCTAATAAGGCACAGCATAGTAGACCACAGACAGCATGGCTCAGTTCACATTTTCCATATTGTATTTGAACAGGTCTGAGGCTAAAATATTAGATTTAATATGAGGGGCAACAACTCAAGGTGGATGAAAAATGATAAATTATTTGAAACTATACGTTGTACTAAACCACTGACCAGCTGACTAGCTGCTGCATGACCTGTAAGATATAAAACTTTGTAGACAGTGGGTTGTTGTTTTTTCGGTTGTGTACATCAAACTTATTTTGTCAATAGTATGCATATTATATATATATATGCACTAGGCTATATTCAAAAAGATTTACTTCACAGGTCAGTCCATATGTTTCTGAAGTACTAGGAGGCAAACAGCACAGCTTATTAAGAACATACAAGCTCATTTAGGAGCCTCGTCATTGAGCCCCCCAAGGAAAAGTCACTGTAGGAGTTCATAAACCGTGTGCACTGAGCACAGCTGGACAGTCCTGGACCGAGACTCCACTTTCATATTCCAGTCAGCCAGTCCTCTAGGCCAGATTTGTAACTGTAAAAGCCAATCTGTGACTTTTGTATACATCTGAAAAGGAAAATTCTAAGAGCTTTAAAGGATTAATATCCTGTCACTCCCAGGTAATGCCATATGAAAGTACTTTAAGGTCTAGTTTGTATTACTTTATGAAAGAAAGCATTACTGGGTTCTAGGTTTTAGATTGTGACTGAATTCTGGTTCTTGAATTTAATATCAGATGCATTTACTTTGTTGTGTTTTGGACAATAACGGAATGCTTGTAGTCTATTTTAGATTAGTATTAATTTAGATTTACATATTCTCACATCAATGAGTGTTAATTTCATTCAATGTCTGCATCTTATAACATATTAAATGATGCGATCTGTTCTTTCTCTCTCAGCTTAAAATGCTGTTTACTTACAGTTATACATAAAAACAAAGTGAAATTCGTCCAAGAACAAATGTAAGCAAACAAAACCATAGAAATAAGGTAACTGCATTTTAAGAGGAACAAGAATACAGACTATGCTTTGTCTTCAAACAATATAAATCAAAACAGCGCAGCCCGGGACTAATTTGCCCTTTATCTTAAAGCATAACAAACAGACTTAATACTCAAACTTTTTAATCACTGTTAACCTTTACAAATATGTAACTTTTTTATGTATAAAATGCAATAACTTAAGGTTTAAAATCTTTAAAAGTAAGAGTGAAAATCCGGCAGAAAAGACTGAAGATGTGAAATACAGAAGGGAAACATTTTCCATGTTTTATGTGAATTTAACACACACTGTCCATTTACCATCTAGCTTAAATATGACTAAACAGAAGAACTGTGTCACAATGAAGTTGAGCAAACAGACAACACCAAACATAATGACATTTGATCCGTATAAGATAACCAAACACAAACCTCCTACAATACACAGCTGCAGACCCACTTCCTGAGGTTTATCCAGTGTCTCTGGGATTGTATTTTTTGTCCTTTCCCTAGAATGTGCTGCCCTCCCAACAATCACCTTTGCCATTCACCAGTGACCTATAGCTAGACAACTAAATTCACACAGCTGAGAAAAAAGGACCCCAACTCACATAAACAAATACTTGGAGAAGGAAAATATCTTTAATCATCTTGCTCTTCCTACAATTCACAACTTTCCTCAGACCCAATGTTTATTAATTCTAGAGTCTGCAACATCGAGATAAACACCCCTACCTTTATATCTGGAGGAAGAAAGCAGGAGGTCCAGAATATCTCAAGATTTAAAACAATTGAAACATAACTAGATCAAATAAATCTGTAGCTATAATATAAACGCACACACACACATAGAACAAGGCAGTTTTAAACACTATTCAGATTATCCTGTTTCTACTCATTGCACACTCAAAAGCTGACTGCAAACACTGTCATTCAAATAGTATTTTAATAACCAAACTGATAATGACTATGATCTAAATACCATTAAATCATGCAAGTGATAATTGAATACACAAGTGCACATTGGTAACTCACCAGCCACAAAAAAGCTTTGCAAAAGTATAAATGCCTAAGAACACTCAACATTAGGCTCAGTGTATAATTGTCATGCATAAATAATGGTGTTTTGGCATTTCAGTTGCCCTTTTTCTATTGTGATCATATCATAGCATCACTGCATTTTTAGGGAACTGATGTGATCGGAATGAAAAAGGAAACTCCCATTACAGGATAAATACAATTCTCATGCCTTGGTCTCACATACAATGTACATTAAACATCATAATTTCATACGATAACCAACATGACCAGTCAAAAAAGGTACGATTGATAAATTGTAAAAATGTAGGCCTGAGGTTTTATTTTATCTTAACACTCAGCAACACATTTACCTTTTAGCCTAAAAAAAAGGTAAATGATTCAATCAAAAGCAGTCCTACCTTGGTCTTAATTCAGGGCCCACCATTTTAAGTAGCTGTTTTTTCATCAAATATGTTTTGAATGACAGCTGCAGAAAAACTGTTACCAAGAGCTCTTTGGTGACACAACAGGGACTCACAAAACAAGGAAACACAAAAAAAGACCAAGCATTTTTGTCATTATGCAGCAAATTCTTCAGAAAACACTAACAGAACTGATTGACCATCATAATGAATGACTATTAAAATCCAAATCTATCACTACCTGCATTCTACATTCAGTTTCAACATTATTTAAGATTCAATATTTGCATTAATTCTAGTGTGAACATATTTGGCTGTTGCATGAAGGAAATGTCGGCAATATAACTATTCCACAGACACGGGCTGCAGCCCTGTTATTACCAATTGTAAGCGCACATGACCAGGGCTGACACCAGTTCCTTTTATCATTTTGAAACTTCCTCCACCACCTGAAAATATGTACCATCCGTGTTGAGAACAGTGTCACAACACAGAATGTTTGAAATTGAGATAAAAACAGGAAATAACAGAACTACAACCAAAAACAGGCTGCCAAAAGCATCATTAGAATACTGAATATTTCACACAGAAATCAAAAGCAAATGCTATAGGCCTTGTACACGTATTATAATTGAACGTTTTGATGGTTTATTATATTCTACGTGGAACTTACATTGGTAACATAATCAAAGCTATTAAAAATAACAGACTAATCATTAAACAGACAAATGAAACAGGAAATTGTGCAAAATGCTGAATCTGTGCTTAAACTTATTTGAACACAATCATCTTTAAATATGGATTATTTTCCTTTTTAACCCCGAAACAACAATTCTACATGACCAGATCTCACAGGGTGTTCAACCATGATCAAAACTTTTCATAACAGGTACAATGTGTCCGGTTCTGAAGGCTTTATTAAAGGAGAAAAGTGTGCACCCCTTTGTTCTTCCACTAGATGCTTGCTAACCTCATTCCCTCATTAGAGACCAAGAAGAAGACAAAAAGAGCAGCTGGCAGCGCATTTCACTGTCTGACCTTCTGGCTCTCTCATTGTAAACAGTTTACCAGTGGATCTGAGGCACTGGCTGGGGTCCCAAGCCCCGGGGAATTGTCCCACGTAGCACCTCTCTCTTATCTCTATAAAACTGCCGTCACTCAATCTCTGTCTCTCCTTAAAAATGATTGCAAAATAATATCCAGAGGTAACACGTTAATGAAAGAAAGACTAATTCGAAAAATGTGAAAAAACCATATGACGATCCATCTGGTAGAGAATGCCTATCAGGAAATTACATTTCATTTTATTTACAAGGCATTCTTGTACAAAATACTGAAGAACTGAAAAGTGTGCATTATTTGAGTATTTTGCACACATTGTCTAATTGTTTGCAAGGTAAAGTGCATTCATCAGTGCTGCAAGAGTCAATGTATGCAGTTTCAGATCACATTTTTTGCACTGTAGAGAACTATAATAAAACGCTACCAGTATTAGAAACAACACAAAGATGCAGTTAGAAGTCACACTGTACTGAGTCAAATAGTAAACTATAGACTGTATATTATTTTAAAAAACAAACAATATGTACAAAGAAAATACTGTATTGTGTTTTCTACCATATGATACAACTGACAGTGTATTTAAACTTATACCTCCCATGACGCAAACTAGTTTGAGACAATGGCAAAAACAGATGCAAAAGGTCTATCCCCCAAAAGTTGATTTGAAATGCAAACATCAACAAGTCCTGCAGTTTGTCAGTCAAAGAGCTCAAAGTGAAGGATGGACACTGACTACAATATGGGTCTAGTTGTTGCCTAATCTTCATAATTAAAGCAGCTAAAAACAGTATACATTTTAAAATCAGGGCAAAAGTAATGTACGAACTATATTACAGGGCTATTTTCTTAGTATATCGAAGTGTTTATTTGTATAGCTTTCCACTTATTTCTATAATTATTAACATCCCATGTCTCCAGGATATCATTGTTTGATTAGGAGATAAAGAGTACCAGAGTATGTAAACACAGCACACAGGCACTACTGACAAACCAAATTCAGTGCCTTCGTCCAAGCAGGGGAATCCTGGATGTACGTTAAACATTAACTAAGCACTAGGGAAAGCTTTCCCAAGCTCCATTCAAATGGTAATTAAAGACCAATAAAGCTTAAGCTATATGAAAAAAAGAAAGCTTTTCTACTGTAATCTGGTCTAATACAGAGTGACTTCAAAATGATTTACCCAGGTCTTTATTTATGATTTACTGAATATGTTTACACCAATCGACTTGACATTTCTCAATAGTGGGATGTCCACATTATTTTCAATGGAGGAAGTTTCTTATCACACTTTTTATATCTGTCTCACACATTTCAGTGTGAAGCAATGATAGACCTCCAACAAACAACATCCTTTTGGAATGGTTCTTAAAATTATCAGAAAACACAAACGCACACAAAAGAAGCTATTCAACAGTAGACAGAAAACCAACAAGCATTTCAAAATACCTCCTGTTATTGATCTGTTGAAAAGAGATCTGATTGACAGCATGTTTCACTTGACTTGCCAGCCATGTGTGTCTCATGTGGTGACAGCCTCTGTCCGGAATGGAAAATGAACGGCACAGCCTGGAAATTGCTGGTTCAGACCCAGGCTGGGAGACTCTATGACTGCAACTGGACGTCCCCAGTGAGGGATGTATAAACATCCAGATGCAGCCAGGATGGGGTGGGGTACTAGGACTGGAAGACCCAGGCATGTTCAGTTCACTTTCTCCCGTGGGTCGGAGCCCATGCCCTTGAGACGCAAGTTGTTTTTTAATCTAATCTGCATTTGAGCTCGACTGTATTAATGCCAATTGGATGAAAGCACAGATCTTTGAGGGCGTGGGTCTCAGTTGTGCATGGGTCAGGAGCTTAACAGAAATCAGCAATTCCATATGGGGGTTGGCTCTCCATTTTATGTTGATTTAATGTTCTATCAATTATTGCTGCATGCAATATGGTGCTGCTGTCCTTTAATCTTTACAAACTGTGCCCATACTGATACCAAACAAATGACAAATCCACAAGAGAAATCTCTATGGATAAAATTCATAAACACCAATGTTCCAGCCTGAAAACAAGCTGTTATGCTTCATGAGTATTCATTTTGGTCTGGATTTGACAGCATATATATGGCGGGAGGTGTGTGTGTGGCAGGGGGTTTAATTGCTCTTAAGAAACATTATGTTATGAACACAGCCGGTCTTCATTAGAATTTCCTATTTCCTATTACATTAAAAACGAGACTTAGGAGATGAACCTATTGCATGCCCAGAGCCACAAGGCCCCAATGCCCTTCCAACAACAAACTCCTTTTGTTTTTGTTGAGCGAGGATGCAGAACTGGAAACAAATTCACACAATCCTGAAAGATAATTCAGTCTCTCAAGATATAATTATATTCAGTTCAGGTTCAGCCTATAGCAGGACGGCTTGCAGGATTTTGAGAGACTCACTTTACAGTTCTCAAAGAAATTAGAGAGCATATGTATAGTTATTCTTCAGTTAAAACATCAAAAATGTTAAATAGCTAAAGGCTTGAAAAATAGCATGCTCAATCTTTAAATAATATTACTGACCCCAAGTTTATTTCTGCAGAATTGTTTAAAAAAAGTGTTGTAGTGTGTAATGTAATGTAATGTGTAATTAGCATCAATATTTCACCGCACCATACAGCACGGAAAACAGAACAGTCTTTTTATAGTCACAAAATCAAAAAGGATGCCTTTTATACAGGATGGGCTGTTTTCTGCACCATGCCTTTCCACTACCTCAGCCCACGGACCAGACAAGGGTGGGCCCCAAAAAGATGAGATTGAATAGATACTAAAGGAAGAGGCCGCTATTTCAATCACACTTTCACACCCTGTGCATTTCCTGTGGTGCAACCCGCTTCAAAAACTGTATATTACGGCAGTTTTCCTGTAGTCGCATAACTGAAGAGATATTAATTTTAACCCTTATGCAACTTTGAAGATACAATTGATTGATTTTGACCGATAGCTTTATTTCCCAATGTGCATTTGCTTTGTACTGTATTCTGGAGCTGCTCCATGGTACAAAAAAAGCAATAACAAATAAGCACTTTAATTTTGGGGGTAATTCAACTAACATTTAGTCAAATTTTAAGGCATTCATTTTCCATTTAGGCCTCAGCCTGAAGAGAACGAAGTAAATACTGTGCTCAGCTAAACTTCCATTAGCGAAAGGATAAACACATTAATATATATATATTATTACTATTGATGCATAGGTTTATTTATTGATAAAGGTCAAATTAAACAATATTGATTAACAACAGTAAATCAATATACTGACTCAGGCTTGCTAATGTTAGGCTGTTTTAATTAACTAAAATAAATTGATATAAATTAACAACTAGAAAAGGAATACAGACTAGAAAGGGAAAATGTTAAAATATAAATATGCATTTTTATTTACCGTTTAAAAGTAAGTAGCCAGGATTTAAACCCTTTAATATGTTGTGGTTAGGCACTGCAATATATCCTATACAGCTACACGGGTTACAGAATCAATGAGGACTATTTCAGATCAGATGCATTATATGTCAGAGTCTTCAGTTCCATCAGGGTAACTAATTATACACTGAGTGGAACAAAAAACCCCAGTGTGTGTCACATCAGGAGAATGTGATGAACTTGCAAATCAACGTAGTGACATGCCATTATTTGCTTTTTCTGTTGAATTGGAACTTTACTAGGATTATGGACCCTAACAAAACACAGACAGAGATTTAAACATGCTTTATAAAAAATAATAAAAAGGATCCATACCTTTTTAATTTACAATCCTACTACTTTTATGTTTGACAGAAGATGCACTCTGCCCGATAACAAACTATCGTGCTACATAAACAACTGTATTGCAGTTGGTGGATGGGTAGATTTTTTTTTCGCAGACCGAATTCTGATAATAGACTACATAATGTGAATGTTGTATGACTAGTTAAATAGTTAAGTGTAAGTATTCATTTTCTACATAGCAGTTTGGAACAATCCTTCCAGAGTTAATTCTGATCACCAGTTTTTAGATGTAATGCATGTTCTTGTATAGATACTTATTGCCTACATAAAAACAGTAATTTTCTATTATAATATTCAATCTGACTTCTTCTTAGATTTGGTTTGTAAAATGTTACATGTAGATCATTGCTGCATACTATTCAGTGTTACTCACCTCCCTATGATAAGCACTGTAGGCAGCTTGGCACTGTAGTTTAAACAGGGTGCACAAATACTAGATTTACTGCCGCAAAATGTCAGGGCAATCAATGAAAAGAATGGAAAGAATGTCAAGATCATTTACAAAAAGCAGGCTTAAAAACTCTCAGAACAATACTGGTTGTTAAAACACCTGTACTGTATGGTGAAATATTTGTCAAGACAAAAACAAACACCACACCAATGACTGTACTTTTTATGATGAAGCCATCAGCCGGGAAACTGAATATTCTACGATTATAACTCTCCCCGGTATTACCAGATTGCTAGTTCCCTAATACTTTTTTTGTGTGTGGTTAGATACACAAATAGTGATGTATGTTCTTGTGATGAAACCTCAATTGCAAGCTTCACTCCTACTTGATTCACAATTGCAACAACGTGGTCACAGATTTGGGAAACCTAGACAGCTCAACCTGCACAAGTTTTCCCGGTGAGTGACACAACAGCTCTCGGTCAACCTGTGCACACTTTTCAAACTGCACCAAATCCAAAAGTGGAGCACCTGTCCCACCGAGCCCTGCGTCCTATGGCAGCTGCCGAAGAGCATCACTCACGTCTGCGATGCGCACAATGGCTGCAGTGTGGCCCTCTTATCGGTGCTTACAGCTGTGGCTGCCGCCTGCACGTTTCACCGAGGTATGCGTTACAGTTCAGATCCGGGGGTTAACAGATCTTTAGTCAGCAGTTTCTTAAATTGACAGACTCTTAGGCACTTAGTGGGACTTCAGTGTAATGAAGACTGTTTTCACTAATTACAGGAAACTCAATATTGGCAGATTCTTATTTCATTGTGTACGGTAAATAACAAGAAACAAGTCGTTAAACTCTAAATTATCACCCTAAAGTGTGTCAGATTCAAATACTGCCAACACTGAAGTTTAAACCTGTCGAACATCATTTTTCAACTTCATCTTAAGGATCTTAATAACATTTCTATTGATATGGAATGGTACTGCAGGAACATGGGCCCCATAGGCAGCCAAGAGCTTTACAATTAAGTGTTGAGTAGAATTGTTTTTCCCCCCCTCTGTAATAAGTAAGGAGTTTGGCTTTTATACAATCTGGTACCTACTTAATTAAGTATTATACAGAGTGTTAGCTCTCACAGTAACATTAAACCTACAATTACAGCTTTCAGCAGGGCCCCAGCAAACTAAGGATTACAAAGGCTATTTCCTGAAGTGCAATTAAATACAACTGTCATTACAGAGCTAGAAGCCAGTATTTCATCATCATCTTGACCGCAAGAGAACAGACTGATAAAACCCAACCCAGCTACACAGATGTCCAGGTGTCTCCCAGCCTGGGGAATCAGGCCCTTGTTTACACCATATTGTCCCTTCAGCAGCAAACCTTCTCCAGACCCAACAGTGTTTAGATTTGACTTGTTATTTCTTAACCATATGCAGATACATTACTGGTGTGCTTATAAAATGTCGAATAACGGTTAAGATATAAACCCGAGTAATTTTTCAGTCTGAATGTAAGCAACGGAAAATAACATTTTCTTTTGCCAAACAAATACGATTAGGGCTAATATTTCTTGTCTATATTTACTTAATCCTGAAGAGAACCAGCTGACCCAAAAGCATGGCTGTCTGAAGAGAGTTAAGCAAACTTAAAAAGATGTTTAATGAAGTAGACGAGACATAAAATAATAAACATAATACTTTTAAAACAGTAGACCGTATAAAAAAAGGACAAACGGTATAAATATGTACAAGTACAAGTGAACTGAAAAGAATTTGCCATTGCAAGCGTACAAATAACATGACCTCTGTTTCCCTCCACTGCCAAAGCAGCGCAAAGAGATAATGAGAATTGTGTATTGGTCTGTGACCATTACAGATAATTCTTTAAACAGTATGCTTACACTTTAAAATCAAAGGATTTGTTTTTTCACCAGACAGACATTACTTTTGAAGGATCGGGTTTCTCAGTAGAGATCATAGTAATTGAATCCTTGATGCTGAGCCAAGATTCTATCACATTAAGTTCAGTCTTCCTAACCCACTTTAAGTACAGAAAGGAGCCACAGTGCATTTACCATTGCTAGGGTAACTCACAGGTAATGTGTTTTATATGGATTTCTGGATCAGGTGAAAGAACAAATAAAGAAAAATCAATTAAATGTTATAAATATAAGCCTCTCTCATATCAAGTTTGAAATATTCTTGTACTATAATAGCCCGTTTTAGTGCCGATGTGGCTTTCCCGTGCTTTTTGGGATACTCCACATGCTCCCTGTACATGTGCTCGCCCTGCTGTCACAACACATTTCACTGACAGAAGGAGAAATGGGAAAATAAAGGAGGGGGGTAGTGGTTAACACACGTCGGGTGAAAATAATTAGACTACAAAAAGACTCCTGACGTTTCCAAGTCTGTAAGTCCCAAAAGCCTCCGTTCAAAAGCAGCCAATACTATTTATGTATCTGTTTATTTTCTACAACAAAGTTAAACAGTGTATAATCATGATGTTCATTAAACAACACTGTTTTGGGGGGGAAATTACAATGTAGTGCTAATGCAAAACAGTGTATTGTGCAGTACATTTATTTTTCTCAGCAGCTGCTCAACTTTCACCTTTTAAGTTTCCTTCCCACGGTACGGGACTGAAGTGATTTTTTGGGTCACAAAGTGTAGGTCAGACTAAATATAAATAACACCATCTTAATATATATTCTTGCGACATATGAATAATTGACTTCTTGCCATTTGTAAGAGCAGCCCATCTTAACTAGGTTCAACTTAGGTCTGGTTAAATGCTTTTGGGAACACATACTACAACAACTGCATTTGAGCAATGTTTTTAAATTGATACACTGCTCTGAAAATGACTTGAGAGACAGGCTTGGAGTTCACAGAGAAGAGAACGGCTGAGTTGGAGCAATGTTTTGGGGGATAGGATCTAAACTAAATAATATATATATATATATATATATATATTATATATATATATATATATATATGAATAAAACTCTTTGGTAATTGAGTCACACAAATTATATACTACATTACTTTGAATTACTTATGGGTTTAACATATCAAGGAAACTCTACATCTTATGGCACATGAGGTAATAGCAGAAACTGCCAAAACCCAATATGTGAATGCCAATAATTTTCTAACAAAGACACGTGTCGTAGAAAACACCCCTACACAACAGTTTTATTCTAGACCTTTTCTTGAGAGTTACACAAATCTTTACAAAATGCTCCAAACAAACCAAACTTTTCAACAAATCATATTTTCGAAACCATTCATTTTTAGGTTTAATGTTGGTAAAGTAAATATTATTTTAGGATCCTTAATTCATGAATATATATTGTGCTTTATTATATCTACACATTTTGTATTGTTATTTGAAACCTTCTACCTGCTCTTTAAACAAGTTAAACATTGCTGTTCAGCTACAATATGTAAATTAATAAATGCTTATTATTTGATTTAAATTTACATTTTTTATTATATCTACACTGCAGGTGATATTAGGGTTTTCAGAAGCTGATGAACACATCTCATGTTGCGTTTAAAAATTACATGAAAGCATGATTTTCGAGGAAGTCAAATTACAATGTTATCTGTAAAATGTACTCCCATTAGCTATAAACTATTGTAGAGAGAATTGCTCAAATAAACATTTCGGTCAAGCGATATTAGATACGTCTGTTTACTTTAGCCACTTTTGAATGTTTCAGTATTCAAATCACAACAAAGGACAGTATTTGTCAGGACACTTTCTGATTTCAATTGTTATGCTATTGTCCCACCTTTTACAATGGATAATTACAGTGAATAAAAATTACTTCATTATGGAGAATATGTGGATAAAACTGCCTTCAGTATTTTAAAAATGCAGGAATACAGGCAACTAGAAATGAATAAATTAAATGAAAGCCAGGGGCACGAGACACATTATTAACAGAAGTTCATTCTATTTGTTTAATGGTACTGGCTTCTATTGACAATAAAGATAGTTTTGCACTACAGAAACAATATGTTCCTTCTCCAGATGGATTACAGGAAAAATGTTCCCAGTGCGTAACTGAACTTGTTCGGTTTAGTCAGTACAGGGAACAAACTAAGACTGACATGGAAAGAGACATGCAGACTGAACTAACATTGTGCTGGATCAGCACGTTTGCTTAGTGGATCAAATCAATATGCTGAGTAATGTGGCCATTCACATTCCCCTATCGCACAAAGGAAATGTCTAATGAATTCCACCTCTGGCCAATCTGGGCTCTTTTAACAATTAAAAAGGACAGGCTTTCCAATGCCTTCACAATTTTATACTGGGAATAGTAAACTCTGTCAATTTAAATAATGTCTTGTTTTAATGTAGGCTCTCAACACAAGGTGTGTGTTTCCACCGAGGTCTGCAAGAGTTCAGCCTTAACTGGAAGGCCACAAGAAAACACTCTGTCCTTGAGCTGTCATTACCTCCTCCACAAACAATGTGGACATTTATTCCAAGATTAAAGCACATTAAACCTTTTATTGTTAATGTTTAAATTACTGTTATTTTTCTACTGGGGTTACCAAAAGTCATAAGTTCACATTTCCTGCCCCACGCCCTCTAGGAGTTTGCTCTGCTCTTGTGTTTTTCAGTAGGTGGGTGGATTTTTGAAGCATATTTAAATAACTAATTTAAACTATCTTATAAGAGAAAATCAACATTCCTAAGACACAACTCACCTTTAACATCCAAAATACCTTACACAATATAGGCTTCGGTTTATGAAAGAAGCAACAGCCAGACAGACTAAAGTGTCTGCTCTCCTGCACAAAATAATAAAAGTAGCCTATATGCAGTGCAATAAAGGTTTAAATTATATTCTAATCTTAAATGTAAATAATAATACACATAATAATATAATGTGTCTCCATAAATCCAGTCACAATCAACGTCACCCAGGCTTAAAAACTGGTCATGCTTGCACAAAACTATTTGTATAAAGGCGTACTTCTACAAACAATGTTTATATAATGGCTAGGTAATCATTGACTGACACCACTAAAAACTGAATCATTTATCATATAAATAGTGAGAAATCAGCAGAGCTTAAAGCCAAAACGCAAATTCATTTTTTAATGGACACGAAAATATAAAGCTCAGAAAACTATGATTCCTGGAAGTGCCACAATAAGAATTATTGAAGGAAAAAGTCACTGCCAAAATCCTACCCGGCATATCTGCAAGATGAGGTAAACTATGTACAAAAATGGTCTGCAAAGCTTCAACCAAAATCCAATATGAATGACCTGTTATTTGAATGATACCTGAACTCACAGGATATTAATAAATACAGGCTAAACTATTATACGCCTGTACTTAGGATAATAAACAAGACTAAGAAACTAAAACGCCCACACAAAATAAATGTTCACGACAAGCTTGAAGTAGGTCTGCTTTCTTCATTTAGAGACTGAAAAGCAAGAGTTGAAGTGTGACTGAAGGAGCACAGTACATTAAAAAGTCTTATACTACTGTTCGAAGTGGCTCTCCATGACAGCACAACCCACACATGCAAGTGAGGCTTGATTGCTAAGGACTCCCTTGTCTAAGTGATTCCATTGAAGAAAGGGGAAATGTTTGCAGAATACACAAAGTACTAATATATGATTGAGTGAATAAGATTGTCAGCTTTTAATATTTTGGTTCTATGCATTACAAATACATTTTTTATTTTAAAAATCAAAAAAGTTTGAAATTTTTAAGTGCTCACCCCGTTCTGCTATGAATTATAAACCATAACATTTACAACTTCAATACGGAATATTTATGCCTAATGAATTATTATGATTTGATGAAGTTCAACAGTACCCTTAATCATTTGTCAAGGACATCCCTGGCAATAGCCTACATTTATCCTGAGCTGCACTTTGGAAATCATTTATAACGCTACTATGCACAGTAGCCTGTAGATGTAAAATATAACATTCAACTTCCTCAAGTCGACTGTCAAGAAAAGGCTCTCTTTTTAAAATGTCACAGGTTTTGCTAAATTAAATCTGTTTTTGCATATGCATGCTTTGCAACTATTTTAAAGCTCTACATTACATTTTTTTTATTCAGCATGCATCCTCTACAAAAACTGGTTTTGGGAAAATAAAACAAACTCCATTAATCCACTGCTAAAATAAGTTAGGACCTGTAAACGATATTCAAGATTGTGAGGAGAGTGAAATGAAAGATAATTTTAAGCATATTTCTTATTTAATCATTTAAAAATATTTTATTATACAATACATTTTCTCTAGAAAAGAACCACGTCAATTTTGAGCATACTAGATAAGACAAGTGAAAACAGCTCTCCTTTCCGTAGTTGCACAATGTGCCATCTTTGCTTTTACTGCACATTAAGGAAGGGTAAACTTTTTAGATTTAGTTGAAAATCACTGACATCTAAGTCTCAACCCCTATCTTGAAATTTGGAAATAAAAGCACGCTCTCCAGTCAAAAGAGAAAAGCAGACGGATGTGTCTTGGAAAGATAACTGAGTTCCAACCCGTCTGTACAGGAACAAAGATTTTCTTTTAATTCTAGGTTATGTTTAGAAATTAGAAAATAAAATTGCTTGAGGAACAAACTTATAATATCGTCTCATCTCCTCTGCAGACCGAATAAACTCATCCTCCGTAATTGTTGTTCCTTTTCAGGAGCTGGCCTGGGTGAAGCACTTAAATGCCAAGGAAAGGGAATAATTCCACTGTATTAGTTCAAAGATCAAAAAGCAGATGTAAAAGGTTGAACAAAATACACACTAAATTGCTAACACATGTGTCACTTCCATGGCTGGTCTACTGCTTCCTGGACCAAAAAAAAAAAACCAGCCAACCCTACAACACCTCCGATTTCCCACATTCAAGATGTTGTGCCTTTAAATCAGGGTTACTTTACACCGCAGATTAAGGCCTAAATTGCATCTACAACATCCTCAGACAAGTAGCTGCATGGAGGAAGGGTTGCACAATTGATAGAAACTTCTTCTCAGACTACCTCAGTTCATTGTGAGCTCCCTTTCATTTGTTTGCATTGTTTTTAAGTACTT
The DNA here is from genome assembly GCF_036373705.1 of Amia ocellicauda. Classification (NCBI taxonomy): domain Eukaryota; kingdom Metazoa; phylum Chordata; class Actinopteri; order Amiiformes; family Amiidae; genus Amia; species Amia ocellicauda. The sequence goes on along the minus strand of NC_089864.1, from coordinate 20,411,701 downwards.
TTTTTTTTAGCTCGTAGGCTGTCATTCAACCAAAATAATCAGTAACATAGTTTCGACCACTTACAAAGCAAGATGACTGGCCAGATATGATTAAAATGCAAACAAGTTGAACAGCATGTACATTATTAAACCCTGACACACACACGGTTACCTGCAATGACAGGGGGAGTGGCACATCTCGGGCTTGACACTAGGATCGTGTTCTACTAACGCAGCTCTGCGCAGATCTGCAAAATCCCTCCGCTCCCATTGGCGGAGCCGCGCAGGACTGCAGACATCTGCGCAACACCAACTCGACCTAGCCTTTTTTTTTTTTGTGACAGCAGCCTAAGTCCCATGTGCCCACATTTATGCGCATTTCTGTGTATCTAATATACTGCACAATCACAATATAAACCTCCGAGGAAGAAGAAAACGAATATAAACCTCTAGTGTAATTAAAGAATATGATAAATATGAAAAAAGGTATGATATTAAATAGGCAATCTAAGCAATGCACCGTATTCATCCACACTCAAAACAAGTAGAAAATAGTCCTAAACTCCTCTTAATTATATTCGGCTGTCTGGTAGTGTAACCTATTGGCTTTTTCAATATAAACCAATCCGCTGACCAATTAAACGACCCCATTGTCAGAGACGGGGGGCAGCTTGCGTGTTTAAACCGTGCAGCCACAATCCCCTCAGCAGCATCCCCGCTACATGAGGCTGCCATATGCTTTTAAGTGCACTGGAAAAAAAGTTTATTTTTGCCCCTTTCTGTTCACAAGAGTCAGTCAATCCCTTGCGACGGTGAACAAGTAAGTGATTTCTTGAGACAAGGGAGGTTTGCCGCACTTTACCAAGCACAAAAAAGGCGCTGTGTGTCGTCGCGGTGCGGTGTACCCGAGCGGGGATCCGTACCTTGTGAACTCCGGCGGCGGCCCGCTTTTCTCCGGACACTTTCCCTGGGCGAGGTGGAGGCTAGCAGCGGCTCAGGCTAGGACACCATTCACACATCCTCCGCCTGCGTCTGGACTGAGGTGTGTCTCCCACTACGGGCTTTTCTTCCTTGGGAGCCGCTCACAGCAGATGAGCCCAGTAAATGTAAATGAGTCTGGCTTCAGAGGGATGGCCCCCCATGACCTCATGCCTGAGTCACACAGGAAGCTCCTCCTCTCTCCTCTGATTTTTATTCATTATTACCACAAAGAAATGCAGTCCTGCCCTGGTGGGGGTCCCTGGGGGGTAGTAGAGTACAGGGCTGATGTACTACACAGCTGACACACACAACTGCAAGGGAGAGATCCTATGCAGCTTCAAGCATATCAGGTCACTTTTTAGGTTATATGTTATGTTCTTGACTTTCTTTCTTTGGATGGTAATGTATTTTTCTATAGGTCTGCTGCAGTAAAACCATCTCTTCTTTTTAGTGCAACTTTCAAAAGTGGCGCGTGATCATATTTGACATACACCCCTACTATTAATCAATATACACTTTGTTGCTCACTAGCTGTTATCTAGAATAAATTATGAAGACATGTTCATGCCATCTGTCACAGATCGGTTCAGTATGCGTATTGTAATGTTTATCAGGAAAGGATGGCGCTGAAAAAGTCCATAAGTGTGTTTTGAAAGGAACCTGCTCAGATTAAGGCCCTCGTTTGCTGGTATAGATAAATGTCACAGATTAGAGGGAGGTTTTGCATCATGGCAAAGTCCTGCCTTACTTCCTGATGTGTGAATTTCAGATACAAGAGAATTTTGCCTCATGTTTGGATGCATGAACTTCCAGTTGTCTATTCTAGCGCAATCAGATTGTTATGAGGCAGTGTTGTGTCTGCTGAGTACTTAAAGAGTCCATGGTAAATCCCGGCTCTGCGGCTAGTTTTGTCATTGGTCTTGTGACACCAGCAGTACCCCATTATTGTGCTAGCCTGGCTTTTCAAAGACCCTGTGGCATCATTTTAAATAGATTGCAGCACCGTTTAAAAAAAAAGTGAAGACTGCCCTGACATTGCCACCCTCAAAATGCCTGCTAAGTTTCTGTTTCTAGGCTATATCAGTTTCCAAGACCTCCTGGAAATATGAGGAGATAAGATAAAGAAAATAACTTTTGTGGCCTTGTAGACACGCCCTTCAAATGTTCTTTAAGTCATTAAAGAAATACAGTGGTTTGATATACTGCATTTAGGATACATGTAGATGGTACAAAAAATATGTATTTGTTTATCATTTTTAAAACTTTAAATTGAACAACTGAAAAGCTAACCAACTTCTGTCTTTAATTGATGTTTGAAGAGAAAGTAAGATCACATGAGCAACAGTTGCTTTGGAATCTTATTAGCGCCACAGATTAAAAAAATGATTGCATTAATGTGAGATAATATTGCTTAATTTTGCAATACTTATTGCGTAATATGAGATAATATTGCGTAATTTCACACTGATTATTGTGTTAATACGAGATAAGTATGTTCAGGAGGGGGTCAGAGACTCATAGAGGGGAGGAGAAAGAAGTGGGTTCAAATGAGAGAACAGGAGGGGGATTTAGGTTTCCACAGAGGGATGTCACACAAGTAAATACTGCAGCCTTGCAAACCTTTGAATTGCATCTCTCCAAATGTTGAATGTTTCTAAATTGTCGGTTAGTGGGTCTTGTTTTAGGAAAATGTTGCCGTTTATTTTTTTGACAAAATTTTCATGTAGTTTCATGTTATAGTGAGTCAGTTACTTTTGGAAAGTCAGGTCTAAAAAACACAGATTTATTAGTATTTACAGATACTGTGCATTTGTAATCGTTTATTCATCTGTATTGAACATCATAAGATCTGTCCTTCTTTATCAAAGTTTACTTTTGATTTCCATACTGTTAAAAAACGGTTCATTTATTTACTTGCAACAAATACTGGACTTGAGTTGCTGTTTGAAGGATATCAAGAAATGTAGATTCTACTGAATACAGACTAGACTTGATTGTTCTGTATCAACTAACCAAAATACTAACATAATATTGTTGATCTGATGTTTTTTCTTAACAGTACAAACTCAACTATTTGATAACATTTTTCATGCTGGTAAATCATATAGGTCTACAGTTCTGAAACATGTGTTAAATATGTGAAGAAAAACAAGCAATAATGCAGTTCTGAGATTAGAATATATTTTCCCCCCATTACCATTTAGGAAAATGTAAATGTTAAGGGTTAGTTGGTACTTATTTTAAACCAGTGATTCTCACTCTGGTCCTGTGGAGACACGTTGATCATAGTTTTTCAATCTGAAAATGTAATTGCTTAATTGAACAAACTATTTTCTTAGTTGGTCGAAAATATTAATGTATTTATGCCTTAACCTGTTGATTTGCTGAGAGAGTTTCACAATTGTTTTAAAAGAAAACAATTAATTGCATTCATGCAATCTGGAAACCCCCAAAACATAAAGATCAGCACACATAGTAAAAACAGTATAGTCGCAGTAAAAAGTCAGTTCTGAAAAATTAAACCTTCCCGACTGGTGAAGGTTCCACTGATCTGAATCAGGAAACATACTTAACTCATATTAGCTGAATAATTATTGCAAAATTATGCAATATTGTCTCATATTACGTTTTTTTTTTTCTCTGTGACGCTAATAAGCTTCCATAAATAAGCTTCCATAAGTTGCACTGATATAATGTGCGATATAATTTCAGGATCAATCTTAATAATAATTAAAAATATCTCATAATTTTGTTGCAGTGTTAACTACCTGCAGCTGACTAAATGTACACTACCGGTCAAAAGTTTTAGAACACCTCAATTTTTCCAGTTTTATTGGAATTTATGCAGTTTAATGTCTCAATGTACTCTAAAATTAAAGTATAGAACAAATAAACAATTGGAGATACAAAATAAATAATGGAATCATTATGTTTAACAAAATTTAACCCCTTAAGCTTACAAACCCCTCAGGTACTCTTACAAGGGCACCAAATCCATGTGCTTCTGTTTAATCCCATGTGTACTCTTCACTGTTGTGTTGTTTGCGAAGTGTTTGGTATCCCATGAAAGCTGAGACTCTCAGTTTTCTAACAATGTGAAGCATTATCTGATGTGAAAAATTTGGTTTTTATACCCCCCTCCCCATTCTGAAATGGTGGGGTTGGGGGATACTTGGTCTGAGTAGGAATACAAAATCTCAGAAAATGTTGACAATTATGACATATTCTGGAACCAGACAGTCTGCTGATCAAAACAAGATCATCCACATTTTGGTAGAAGCAACACACACCCGTAGAGAGCTCAAAATGTCTAGATGTTAAACTTTTTACAGTGTACTACTACACAACGATGTTACATAATTGGATCTGAACTTCTCTGTGTTTGATAGAACATCAAATCATATATACTGGATTCATCAGTAGGTTGTTCTGAACTAAACAATCCTATTTACAAACAAATCCTATCGAAACGGAGTGATCTGTGACCGTCTGAATGAGACCCTCCAGGCTCTGAATGACGGGGCGACACGGAAACTGTAAATCGGATGTGTTTGAGAATGAAACACGCTGGTAGCCAAGAGAATAAGCTTTCAAGTGATGGGCACATTGTAGGAATACAGTGTAACTTCTATGCACAGGAGCTGCATGTAACACTGCCAAATAATGCTTAAGGGGGTGTAGTAACAGTTTATAACTCTGAAATGTACATTATTGTTCAGTTTTTGGTAACAAACATTTTTTTCAACCTCTGGCAGTTTACCGCTTATCTTTGTACCATTTCAGGTTATTCGCTGGACTTGAACAGCTTTAAAAGTTAAATAAAAACTGGAAAAAGGGGAGTGTTCTGAAACTTATGACCAGTAGTGTATGTAACACTTAAAATGAGTATACCATGTTGGTTGATTGTTTTATTTTAAAATGTTTTAAGCTATGTTAATTTGTATGCTGAGGTGATATATTTTACCAGATTTTACTGGATATCTCTTGTTTATGGATTTTAGTATTGTAAAATATGTAAATGATATCAAAACCTATCAATCAGTATTTTGCAGTAAACTACAATTCTGAATAGTATGGATGAGTAATCTGAACTGGTCCTAGAGATACAAGCTATGAGATCAGGTATAACAGTTACAGATATCAACTGGAATTTGTGTTCATGTATTTTAAAACACAAAACAGAATAAAACCATGGCTTGCAAAGTTTTATGAAAGCTTGAAGTGAAGAAATAACCTTTTATCCCAAGGAGTTAAAAGAAGATGTTTGTATTTTAACTGACGTGCAAGAAGCTTTTAGTCCCCTATCCCCAAGTGCAAGACTGTAAGTGTTATATCTTCCAAGACAAACACTCAGAGGAAGCTGCAAAATGTTAAATTACTTCGGCTAAGAGAAGTGAAAAACAAACTGAATTAAAAATGCATAACATTAGATCTCTTCTTAAAAGCCATCATAAAAATGACTAAAAAGCGCCAAAATGTTAATGGATTACATGTGTCTTTTTTTTTTTTTTTTTTTTTTTTTTTTGGTCCATGCCCATGTTGTTTATTTCCAGATGGGATCCTGATGTTAAATATATGCTTTCTAGCTTGATGGAAATTGTGATGTCCTAGTGTAAAACTTTCCATTTTAGTATTTCTTTTGTTGTTGCTGTTTCCAAATTTCTGAGAAGCATCATAACCCCATGGACATTAAACTGCCCACGAGCCACTTCTTTAGAACTGTTGTTTTCAACATATATATATATTAGATTTTCCTTGGTAACTGAATCAAAGGAACCAGCCAAGATGAATATTCAGTTTTAATGGCTGACGAATATTTCTCCTGCTTAATAATATTACAATATATAGCTGTTACCAGTGCTTCAACTCACTGAAAAACATAGGAGACAGAAGATGTATTTGAGTAGAAATATTTGATGCCTGTGTTCCTGATCTCCTGATGTCTTACTTTTAACTTATCTGAATTTTGAACCTGCAGTGTGTTGCCATACTTCCTGAGGGGTTAAACAATCGCAACTGTCTTGAAATGTTGAAACTCTGAACGGGTTGATGTCAACATAACCATTTATTTTTTCTCAAGGAGACACTTTAAATAGGTAACTGTTTATACAATATTCTATTGATGACCTTTGGTGTTAAAACAATATTCATATATACAACATTCCAAGTGACTCATTTCAAAAGCTGTACTCACTTGCACGCACATATTTCCATTTTAATATATATGTATAATTTTTTCCATCAGAAATGACACTACAACAACACTGGCAAGTCATTTTATTTTTATATCCAGAATTAATTGTCAGAAAACACTTGTTTCCACACGCACCCAAATTAAAGTGGCAAAAATACTTGGAGGTATGGGAGTTCAACATGTAATAAATAATTTGTGTATGTTAACATTTTACTGAGCATTTCATGTCTGAATTTCACTTCCATATTAAGGAGGCAAAATCTTTCATTATTATACAGTAATTGCTTAATGGGTAGAGTCACAAAGAACACAGAGATTATAATTGTATAATTATGTTTCATTTCTGGGTCACTACCAAAAAAATCAAGATTTAAACAGTAACAACTCTGGTCCTATTCATACATAAACAATTCTTTGGACACGTACCCAGCATCCCCTAGGGCTCAGGACAGATGGGAGAGACAGTATGCCTTTCCCAAACCTGGGACCAGGGAACAGCATACTGTTAAAGCAGTCCTTTTGGATCCTAGTTAAAATACTGAACTTGAAACCCTGGTAGCCATTATCATAATTTTCCATACAAATAGATGCCTCTAATGTATTTTTTGATTTAATTTAGTTTGTCATACTGCCAAAGAACAATGTACCATAAAGGAACATTTACATTTTATATGCAATAAACATTTTCTCTGGCTATATGGATCTGTTTGCCTTTTGATCCAAGAATTAAATGCCACCCCTCCAAACATAACATATTTGTGTTTGTTTTTCTATAACTGTATTCTACCTATTTTATTTCCCAATGAAGGTAGCACAATTGAATAATGGATTTTGAATCAAAGCCACTGTAGCATGCACTTCTTTTGCCAAACCAAAATAGAATAATATTGTAATATGCATTTTATTTTTCCAATTTTGAAAATATTATAGCAAAAATATGTTTAATAACTTGAAAATGAGTATGTGTTTTTATCTCTAGTATAAATAAGGCACAGTTGCTGTTACAAAAACTCTCAAATTGATAGTCCCATTCACATTGACCCAAGCCTAGCAAAACATTTCCAACAGTGCAGTCAAGACCTGACTTCAATTAGAGCCCTGTTCAGGCAGAGGCCCCTGCTTGACAACTGTTTTGGACGGCACAAGGTCTGTAGCTGTGACAGAGTACGCACTGCAGACTGCAAAACCCCAACCCTGCTGAGGAGAATGAATACTAATGCACATCCACTGACATTGTGCTACTTCAATTGTTATGCACAAAGGGGGTTCCCCTTTATTTTGGTGGAAAATGAAGGTACTCGCCGAGGTCTGTTATGGTATTCCCAAAACATTTACTGAGGATTTGCATGAGCTATATCAAATTATGTAGACAAACATGGACTGTGATTACAAAGAGTATATTATTATTATTATTATATTCAAAGCAGTTCTGTGTTTATGATTGTGTTTCTGTACTGCCTGGAATTATACTTGTGCAAACCTTTTTCAAAGAATAGTATTAATGCATTGCTGACATGAATCTATATCCTATGCTCTCAAAGCTACATTTCTAAAGATTTTAGTTGTTAGGTATAATATGCATTAGCATACTGTCAATGTTATAATACGTCCAGGGCACAATTACAGAAATTGGGTTAATGCATATCGGTAACATATTCCAACTTCTTAAAAACAGTATTACATTTCTAGTGGAGGAACTGGTCTGGTTTAGAACAAAAACATTTATTTTCTTTTTATCAGATTGTGCTTGCCATGCCTTTTGTAAAATAACTAATGAGGAAGAAGAAGCACATACATTTCTGTCAAAAAGGTGAACAGACTGCCGGCCAAACTGCTTTCTGATGAGCCCTAGCAGATGCCATAAAATTTTCGTCTGATTGTCTAGGAGATCAGAACATTGTGCCCCATTATGTCCACAAGACTGACTCATATTTGGGGGGAAATGACTGCTCTGAGCTGTATGGCTTTGTGTGAGGAGGAATGATGAATCCTAACCGGTGACAAAGAACCATGTACACTCCCACTGGGGACCAAAGTTCGTCAGTGAGTCCCTCATCTCCTGCTGTAGAGGAAACAGGTGCAAGCAGATTTACAAACCCATTGCAAGTCAGCATGTAAGACAGCTGAGCCCTTCTGCTGTCAAACTGAAGGGGAGTTACTGGTCAGTGATATCAAACAGAAGCAGGTAGCAGACAGACACGGATTCGTGTGTGAACTCACTTGTCTATCCTATTGGTCTCTTTCTTCCCAGGAATCATTACCAAAGAACTTTAAAACATGCTGAACTACAGGAATGTCCATTTGACATTGATTATTATATTTGTATGCAAGGTTGTGTTGGTAGAAAAATTATATTATATTTAGATTGTTTGTCATAGCAGTTGTTTAACTGGAGTGGTTTACCAGACACAAAAAGGCAAGAACATATGACCTGTATTTATCTTCTGTCCAGGAATGTACAACAGCAAGAGTCTATGGTATGGGATTCGTGATTAGGAATAATAACAAGGTTATGTCTACTACACCCTTCTTGTGTACATTTTCTAAATGGCTGGCTGTTATTATAAGATTATTTCTCCCTGGAATACACTTGAAACAGAAGAGGTTGATGATATGCCTTTGCTGGCACCTTTCAATGTTTGCTAGTTTAGCAAGCACAGATATGCTAGAGAGTCTTACTCGTGGCCTTGAAAAGCTAACTTTGTTTAGGTATTTCAGCTATTCTTAGTTACATTATAAACCATGTACAGCTGATGTGCTTGAAGAGTTTGTACAGTGTTAATGTGCAACTTATATTTCATTATTCTTCCAGTAAGATTTCCTTGAGAATACGTTCCTGGAGCTGATTGTAAATAATTATTACATTCCTGCATTACGTGTCAACAATGTCCAGCCAGGTCTTGTGGCAATTTTAAGGATGTGAGAAATAGTCAGAAAGGCTTTGTATTTAGGTGTAATCTCAAGCACTTCCAAGATACTGCACAAACCTCAGTTAAATAACAAAACTCAAGGCAGCTTCAAATGCCTTTGAAGTCAGAAATCAGACCATACACTTGAAACAAAAAAATAAAAGAAATCTCACTTCAAGTGCTAATGTTATTAGTCAATCACAGTCAGTGCTGTGATTCACTGATCACTTTTCTAATGCCATTTTACCTTCCTTGCTTTTTGTTTCTTGTATCTTTATCCATTATGATTGAGTTACAGCAATAATATATGTCTATTCCTCTCGTTACTGGCCATACGCTATTAACATCATTACAAGATAAATATTCCCACAAACAAATGAGGAATCAGCGGCAGTAAAAGCTCTCCATCCCCTGCAGGCCTCTAAACTGGCAGGCAGGAAGTGGCACTCGTCCAGATATCTCACAATGGTGCTGTCTTCCTGTGAGAAGATGGGTCTCCCGGGTCTGGAAAACTACATTTTGCATGTCTTACTTTCCATATCTAATGAGGATAATGATAAAAGGTTTAATATCCGTAATACAGTTGAATATCCTTCATAATAATTATATTACGTTTAATATCCTTGCTACAGAGGTAAGTATTTCATTCTGTTATCTTAAAATGTTTATTCATGCATGGGAAATGCCAATTAATTTCTCCTACCCACACTTTTATAATTACACTGCTGAAAATATTGCATCAGAATTTCTTCTATGTATCTTCCAATCAATTACCCTAAAAGCTTCTAGAAATCTCATCTTAATGTATTACCTTGGACACACAATTACAAATACTTTACCATTCACAATTTAACTTTTAGAGGCAGTTTAAATTCAGTATAGAAGATAAAATCTGGAAATGTATCCCATCTGTAAGAGAAGTCCAGAAATGGATTATTGTACTGATCAATTCACAGCACTTTGCTGCAAACACCTGAAATGATTGCAGGTTACTTGTTTTAGATTTACAGCTATTGAGGGGGCGGGGTAGACATGGGAGAAATTAAAATAGTGCTAAAAAACTAGTAAGTATAGTATAGTATAGTTTAATGAGAAAGCACATAAAGTACATAAATGAACCGTATGGGGCAGAATACAGGCAAATTCAATTATTTCCATGGTTTCAAATACACTTTATTATGCACAATATTCAGAATATATCTTTCAGCCACTGTACATTATTTTTCTAACCCTCTTTTACAGTAAAAAGCTCATTGATGTATGTAGAGGTCTTGGATACAGGCCTCTGCCAAATGTTTCTTCCTTTTCCTCTTCCTCTTCCTTCTTCTTCTTCTTATTATTAACTTTTCTACTGAAAAAAGCTTGTCTGTCAAATAATTTAGAGCACCTAAATAAATAGATACATTTAAGATTCAGATGAAAGATTCAGACGTGTGTGCCCGTTTTGCCAGATTAGTGTGGTTCAGCACCTTGAATTACTATCTCTCATTTATCTGCAATATTTCATCCCTATCTACATGACAGAAATTCAAGACTCAGGCAGGCAAATGTTGACCCGGTGTAGCTCAGCCCTGTCCCCGCAGAGCTCAGATGATTGTTCACTTTCCCGGTTTATGCAATCCAGATCCTCTTTTCCTTTAAGGCTGCCAGCTATACTAAAAGTCGATGACAGAATTTGCTGTGACCCTTCCAACGATGACATCACTACACCATTGTCTCTGGTGACCCAAGCTGGAGTTATACTTTTGTTTCCATGGGTGGAAGATGCTGGTTTCAATTAAAGCCTGAGTTGTTCCTTTGCATGGAATGAAATTACTTAGTAATGAATTTGTCTTGTATTTTGTAAACCATGTGACTTCATTTGAATCACATTCCTCTTCTGATTCAAACCCTGGTTAAAAAAACACTAATAAAAAACATACTTTACTGTTGAGTGTGAAAGAAAAAATTACATGAATATCAGAGCATTACAAGACCATGTGGGGATAAGTTATAAACGATCTCATTATTCTTATGGCCAAAAAAATTATGAGATCATCATATTGCTGTAGTAACCAGATACATCCAAGCAATAAACGTAATGTAATCTATTAATACTGAATTAAAATCTAATGTTTCAATCGTGGAAATATGAAGCTACCGATTTGTAACTACATCATTAAACTCGCTCTAGCTAAAACGTAAAATATGAACAAATGCAGTCAGCATTAATGCTGTTTACATACATTCTTTGGTAGTTTGTTTAGAAAAAAATATATATATATATTTTAAAAATATGTTTCAAAATGATAACATTTTGGTTGCTAAAACAATGAGTTTGGCTATGTCTCTCAACAAGCTAATTCAATAAGAGCAAAGTGACTCAAGTAGGGCTGTCCTTTGGAATGACCTCAGTCTCCCAAGTCTCTGTCATATTTAGCCCTGGGATACAAATCACTTAAGGAGGCACAAAGTCATTCTTTTATTGCTTTCTTTGCATTCTGTCATGCATAAATCTGGGCTCGGCTGTCCTCTGCAGGAGTAAAGGGGGGGGGGGTTGAAAGATAAATGTCATTCACATTGCGTGTGAAGTTCCCTTGTGGTTCCAAAGCCCGCCTAAATCAACTCGGTTTTGTGTGGGGTCTACAGTTGGTCAATTCAGCCAGGCTACGGTAATACACTCGGACGGAAGAAACGGTAATTTCGCAGAAAATTACTTAAGGGTTGCTCCTTTTTAAAATGATATATGCAGCAGGAATGAACAACAGATCATGCTTAAACTCAGGCCTGCATTGTTAGCATAAACTGTCTATATTGACAACATACAGTATGGATTTACAGTAACAACTTAGAAGGATTGGCTCTCTGTTTATATAATTAAACTGTCATCCAGGTCCATGTAAGTATTTAAGAGAAAAAGCAGAAAGTATCTTTAAACCAAGGCTAGTAATTTAACAGATCAGGAGTGGCTTCAATTTTAAAATCAATCCCATTGTGATGATCACAGCAGAATATATTATAATGCCTCCTTGTTCTTGACACATATACCGTATCCTATGTTTCTGGAAACTGATGGCTGTGTGTAATGAAATCGACTCATTACACTTAACTGTATAAATTACAAAAAGGTAACAAGGTAACCCCTTCTATTAAGAAAACCAGAAGCTCTTGTTCTTCAGAAGTACAAAGTTTATCTGTCATAGTTATGAAAGTTTAGGTTTTTTAACATATCTAGTCACCTTAATTCCATACAATCTGCCGTTGTTGTGATGGCTGCACGGAGAGGTACTATTGTTTAGATTGATTCGAGCTCACACTCATTCTCAAGAGATACTGTTAAATGTCTGCTTGCTTTCACTCTCTCCGATCACAATAGAAAGCGTGCAATGATTGTTGTTTGGATTATTGTTTTTTGGTGGCCATGCACAAGTAGGATTTCTGTTGACTCATTTATGAAAGGAACAACAGTGAAGTGAACCCTATAAATATCCTGCGAATAGAAGCATTCTGTCTGTCTTTTTAGCACAGGAAGGAATATACGAAGGACCTTCCAACAAAAAGTACATTGTTGAAAGGAAGAAAAACATGAAATGAAGGTCAGTGTAACACACAGAGGTTGTGAACTCTCTCTTAAAGGAGCTCTTTCAGACAAAAGGAAAACACTGAACTATGAAATAACACTACAATTGCATGAATGATGCACATTATACAATTAATACTTAACAATGACCGCTTTGGATTCTAAAAAACAGTTTAGTATTGTTTTCTTTGGTTCCTTGTTCAGATCCTTTGGACGGGTGTACATAGTGACACTGGGACATTATGCACTGTCAATGTGCTGATGATCACGATAATTGCTGAGTTTCCTTCACAAGTTTCCGTAACAGCCACAGTTATCTGAAGGCAGTTTACGTTGCTAAGCATTTCTGACACATCTCTTATCAAAAGCTTTCGGTTAGAAAACTAGACCTCCCTTTGTGCAGAAGAGGCCCAGATGCTTCACTTTCGTGTCGGTTTCGAGCAAAACAGTGTGCAAGAAACAGACTAGAAAGCTCACTTTGATAAAATAGCTTTGACCTTTTCATGAAAATGAATGTGCATCTCTTTCAGAAGGTGAAATTCCTTTGGTGGTTTAGTTCTACCACCATGAGTACATTGTTTATTTGCAATTTGCAAAATTCTACATTTTTTTGTTGTTGGTGCCCATCTTTGCCACTCCCCTATATTACATTCATATTTTAAAACGAGAAACAAAAGCAGTGCCGGGCTTCTATAAATGTAATTATTTGTTTTCCACTTTGTTACATTATAGATGCCAATTATGGTGCCTGTAGGTAAAGAAGTTTGTCTTTTAAGACCATAATTTATCATCCATTAGCTTCAGTCGTGTTTATTACAATCCAGGTCATCAAGAGTGTCCCTCCAGTATAATTAATTGTCAGTCCTTCAGGGAGTTTATATGCCTTCCTGTCTTTAGCAGCTCACTCCCTATTGCACAGGTGCAGGGACTGGGGCATGATGACATTTTAAAATGGCACACTGGGCCATAGCAGCATGGGGGTAATATTCCTTTTTCCTCAGAGTGCAGTGTCTCTGCATACTAATTCAGTATGCATATTCACTTCTCATGTCCACAAATGACCTGAGACAATGGGAATGATAGCTGAAACAGATGATGATGTGTCACATGGGACACTTTGTTTGTTCTGGTGAGACATGGTGGGCACATCAGTAAATTCTGTTTCTCAACACACATTCACTTCATGGAATTGTGTGATGAGATTTTTTTTTAAGCAAAACATGTAACCCACCCCATGTAATATCCCTTCGCTTTAATCATCTGTTTGGCCACACATTTCTTATCTCACCATACCTCTTGGGAAAAGGTTAAATTATTTCATCTGACAGCTGTGCTTGCAAGCCTTGGCTATATGCATATATTTAATATTTCAATTCTAACACCTAGAATCAATTGTTTGGTCATTGTATAGTTTAACATTTTCGTGAAACTAAAACAGTTTAACATTTTTGTGAAACTAAAACAATCTATTAATTTAACATTTGGAAATAGCTGTTCCTATATTTCTTTGACAGGTGACAAGTATCATATATAACACACACTATAAGACATAGTGTATATAAACTATTATGAAATACTGTTTTGTCTTGTTTATTATTAAGTCATTTAGCAGATGCTTTTGTCCAAGACAAGTTTTACAATATACCACATATGCACAATTTAACAAGGGTAACAAGATCACTATATACAAATAATAGAGACGTCACATGTCTGAAACTTGCCAGCAGTTTAAAATATGCAGGACAGACTGTGGATGGTCTATACAAAAAAATGAATAAATACATACTAATACATTTTGTAAAACCTCTAAAATATTTTATATTTGGTCAAAATTGTATCAACATTGATTACAAATGTGTTTCTTTGTGTTTCTCACAGTGTAGTGTAAAAACATACTGGTCCTTATGCTAAAATATGGGCAGACTGCCCATTCACTAGCACATGGACAGGATTCCCACAGTGGAAACTCAGCCAAGCATGTTTTAAGACTTAAGAGCATTTTTTATACATGATTTTTCCACTCAGAATCGGGCCTTGCCTTTTAAAAGCCAGGATCGCCACTCTCATACCACAGAGGGAGAAGAGAAGTACAAAGAAGTTGAAGCTGCGGTTACAGCCTTTACCTGACAGTTTCCCATCTTTGGCCTCTGCGAAATCAGATCCTTCTGCCAGGTCCTCCTGCATTGGGGATTCCTGATCGAGGAGCACCGTGAGGCAGGGTGGGGAAAGTTAGGAAACAGCAGTCAGTCATTTTCATTTAATTACATTTACACATATCAGAAGCTGTTTGCATTTTCACTTGGAGACTAGACTAAAGCTAAATGTGTAATATTTTCAAATTGGAACTAATATTTTGTGTTTTCATGACAAATCTTTGTTTCTTCTTTTGCAGCATGTCACCAGCTAGTATGCGTTGTGGGGAAATACCAACATTCAAGGGGTAACTGTCCGGATTGAAAGTGTATATTTAGTATTTAGATAAATAGTGTTTTTGTTTGGTTGGTTTGTCACCAGAGCAGAATACTTAATTCATTTAAAATAATTTGAATTGTTTTTAATACAATAAAATATCTTCTTAATTAATGCACACTGCAAGAATCATTTATACTGAAATGTGTTAATTAAAAATAAAGTCCTTGAGGATATCACAAATGGGGGGAGGGGTAAATAGTGACAAGTTCTGTAGATCAGTGTGAAGAAGCACCAGACAAAACTGACTGAAAGCTCTGTTGATTTGACAAATGTGTAGTTTTTTTGTATCAATTATATCTTTTTTTCATTGCTTACACAGTTAAATTCTGCCAGTATGCGTCTTTATCTTTGCCTTTGATCGAAAGAACATCTTCACATTCCATAAACATTACAGAAGTGAATTTTGAGTTTAATGGAAGTCTTGCCATGAATCACTGAGCGCTGGCTGTGGCTTGTCAACATGAATTACAGCTACTCACTGTTAACCAGGGTCTGAGTTTTAACTTCTGTCAAAGTGGTTTCTGCGCTGCTCTGCCAATTCAGTGTGAACTAGTGCTTTTACTGAAGGTTCATGTATCTTTAATACATTATATATGATCCATTATGTTTGGTTGTGCTGTTTACAGTACATTTTAAGTATTCATTTGCATATAAATATATGCTAAATATGTATTTTCCCAACCCCAGATTTAAGATTTGGATTTAGCTAAATATTTATGCAAAAGCTAAGTCCCATCTTTAGTGTCTCACTCCCAGATTTAAGATTTAAGTTACATATTTTATCAAACCAGCAAATACGTATTTTTCAAAATATATTTAATAATATTTATTTAATTGTTTAATTAAAAATAGAGGTTTAATTGTATGTTTTAAATCTTATTTTAAATTTAAATGTTTTGTATGTTTTAAAGTATTTATAAATATGGAAAAAGGCGCTTAATTATTTATTCAATCTGGAAACAAACATGATTTAAGTTCTGAATAAAATAAATGTGTGAATAAAATACATTGAACATTGTTTTACATTTGGCACCCCATTCTCTTTCCTAACACATTCCCCCTCAACTTTTTATTTGGCTTGTATTATTTTTCCTGAACAGAGCACAGAGGATTGCAAAGGCTATGGCTGGTATAAGTACTGAAAAATAATTACTATTTAGCCACCATTGAAACTCACCACAAAAGTCTCTCTTTAAATCCAGGTCTCTATCTGACCAATATTTTCCTCTCTAGAATTGAATCTCACAAAACAACCTTGATCTGCTAGATCTGACTAAGACAGGGCAAACACTATTGTATCAGCCAGCTTTTTCATTTCTTATTCCCTGCCCCCATGCCTGCTGTCAGTTCAAGAACATCCAGTACGGTGGATATATTGATACTGTAGAAGTCCACCTTGTCAAGTGTTATGGTCTCAGCAATCAGTGAAAGCAGCTGTTCTTATACAGTTAGGTCCATACATATTTGGACAGTGACACAATTGTCATCCTGATTGGTTTGTTTTGATTTCTAAGGCAAAACTGAAGGCAAAACGCCCAAGAACAAGCAGGAACTAAAGACAGCTGCAGTGCAGGCCTGGCAGAGCATCACCAGGGAAGAAACCCAGCATCTGCTGATGTCTATGGGTTCCAGATTATTCATGATTCATGATTATGTTAGTTTGTCCAATTACTTTTGAGCCCCTAAAATTGGGGGGCTCATATAAAAATGGGTGTAATTCCTACACCGTTCACCCAATTTAGATGTAACTACCCTCAAATTAAAGATGAAAGATGATTGTTTCCTTTCAAATAAATTGTGGTGGCATACAGAGCCAAAATGAAGACAACTGTGTCACTGTCCAAATATTTATGGACTTAACTGTTCTTTCCCTGCTGTAACCTAGAACTGTGGGAACTTGGCACCAAGGGCTGCAAGTGTGAATGTCACTTAAAGGCATCACACCTTTTTTGTAAGATCAGTACCAAGCATCTCCACGTCTGCTTTTACAAACTTACAGCTGCTTAAACAACATTTAAAAATGTACCACACCCATACTGTTGCATATTAATACCCAGAAATGAATAAACCCATTATGCACATAATCAATGTAGTTAAATAAAAACATCTAAAGTAGTCACTGCAAATACTTTATATTGGCATGCATTCTATTTCATGTCAACCCAGCTGATCAAATAATGTTATAGCAGACTCCAGGGGATGTTGTCAAAACATTGTACAATAACCTTATCAATTTACATTCACATAATGCCTTCCTCAGACAAAACATTCACAAATATTGAAATACATATAATGAGAAGTCCATTTAAAGTCAATGGAAAAAATAAACAAAATATATGGTTACTGTGAAACATTAACAAAATCTTGTGGTCAGTGTAATACATTTCTACAATATTTTTCTCACATTTATTTGTCAAAAGCAACACATGCCCAAACTGGAACCTCACACAAACATTGACAGAATTAAATGTGTTTCCTGGGAGGTACCTGTTGAAGTTTGTCTTATATTTAAACAGTCTTATGTCTACCATGGGATTTTTTCTCTTCTTTTAATTTGATGCAGCTTTGATATCTTTGAGATCTCACATTCTTTTAACAATCACAAGCTCTGTGCACCCAAAAGAGCTACACCAAAAACCCAGTCCCCAGCGCTGGGGTATCTATACACACTTGCAAACTGTGGGTAATAATGTCACCTTCATAATTAGCCCTGTTACACTCTCGTCCTTGAAACTCCACAACAACTAGGAATGACTGTGTCACATGACCAGTGTGGTGTATGTTGAAACATTGTCACAGACATTTTGATTTCAGTTGCAGCAGAAAATAGCAACATAAAACCAATTTGTCTATCATGATGGGCTTTTACACTCAAAGGTTACTGTAACCATCTCACACACTGTGCGCCTTGAATGTGTGGTTGTAATGGTTTACGTCATGCTGCTAAATGGTATTGTCAGTTTAATCTATAATAATCTGTACCTTATTTTTTTTTTACAAATATTTCAATTAAACATGAATATTGAATGATATACCGAATTACGTGTTGTCCTTGTATTTGCATAATAAAATCTGAAAAATTTGAAAACCGTTTTCAGTAGATTTCCATTGATGTGTGCAACAGATGCCTCTTCAAATACCAGTGAGTTTTTAAAAATAAACAAGGAAGAAAGAAAGCCCTTATTAGATTGTCATAAAGCTACCAACCAATTCTGAAATGCACCATTTACAGTACAAATAAGGGCTTCTTATACTAACTAGTTTGAACATTTAAAACAGTCTGTTATTTGTCAATATGGAAAATGCTTGTCCTTGACATTTTTAGGGGGAAGATTATATATTTTTACTCATCAAATGCTCACTATGACTAATTTAGAAATTCGGAAAATAATTTTACATTTGTTATTATTTCACTTACCCCTGTCAGTTAATATTTTAAAGAAAAAATATTCTTTAAATGAAGACAATATGATTGAGCCTCTCAAAGCTGTAGCTTCAGTTCACTTCCTTTATGTCAGTTGAGTGTAAAAGTGAAAGTGTTTTTTACATATGTGGCATGTCAGATGAATTAAGTAGTGACGACAGTGAGATATACAAAACATACCTGTCTGTTCTCAAATATATCAGTGTAATGAATAAACTCTACAGAACATTATTTTAATTGACCTTTGGGTATAATATATTTTTGGCAAAAGTAAAGAAAAGCACAGTGCTATAGATTAACATATTTAACAAGATTTAATCGTGCATGAAATAAGCAAAGTAGCACCCTAGTAAGATATATTTATCAAGCCTGACAACAACTTTGCAATACCATATTTTGCTAGGAGTACAATTAACTTTTCTTGTTAAATTCACCTCTAATGCTGTCAAAAAGTATGAATACTTAAGTTATCAGATAGGAAAACCTTTTTGGAGAAACACATTGCATCATATCTGACCTGTTGAAATCAACAAATAAGATATCTATGCGAATTGTATTACTTTAGTACATCACTATAGCTAAATTCTGTCCAGAACACTGTGTATCATTTTCATTTAATTTCATTCAATGTACTCAGTAAAAGGACAAGCAGGCTGACTGTTAAACATCAAACTGTGGTTTTCCTGTTACAGTACATGAAACATGATGTGTGTCATATGCATCTTAGTTTGCTGCAGGCTGTCTTATCTAGACAAACACAGGGAAACTTCTCAGGCTTTGGCTTGAATTTGTATTAAGATAAATTATCATATAAGGTACATTTGTACAAGTATCTAATTAAGTCCAGTTTTTATATATTATATTGCATGAACATTGATTGTTTATATTCATAAAGTTCAGGTCACCATTGCCAGGAAACAGAATGGAGTGGAGTTTGGTTTTGGTTTTCGAGTAGGTTTCGTACTCATTGCTGTCTTTAACCACTAACTTACTGATAACAGAAAAGAAAACTCCCAAACACAAACGCTGGTAATCCCAGTCAAAGGTTGTACGACAAGAATTTCCATTTGCTCATTTACCATTTGTACATTTTGGGGGGCTCTCATCTAGTTTTTCTGGTCACTTTGTCCTATAGTCCAGAAATCCCTTTGTTGAAGATTTTAGCAAGTAGTAGTAGAGATCCTAGGTCACGGGACTGAGGTACAATTAATTGTCAATACATATTTTTAAACATTATTGAATATGTCACAATCCCTGTTGAAATGCACCTCCGCATATCCCCACTAGATGTTGCCATTGCCCTTCCTTACCAGTCACTTCTCCCAGCTCCCTTCGATCAATCAATCAATCAACATTCCTGGACTCCTTGTGCACTTGTTCAATCACCCTATGCTCCCATTCACCCTGTACCTCCCAACTTGGATTCTTGCTTCCCTCTGCTCCACATATAAAGCCCTCACTCACACTCTGTCTTTGTGAAGTTTTATCAGTTCACCTACAATTCCAAGCAGTCTCCCTGTGCCTTGATATATCTTTGAATCCTCCACCTCTTGTTTAACCTTCTGACCACAACCTTGGACTTTCTTTGTTACTCTGTTTGCCTGATCGCCCGACACTAGCCTGTGACCACGACCACGTCTTTGGCTTACCTTTGATTGCCCTGTCCTGCCTGGTATCCGACCCCAGCCTGTCTGACCACCTCTACCATGCACCGCAACTGGGTCCCCCTGTTCCCGTGTCCTGCAGTACATGACAATACTGATTTGTCGTTGCAAGTAGTTCTTAATATTCCAGGTAAATTAATCAACTCTAAAATTTCAGATGGGTATTGTTCCTTTATAAAATCTCCTGTTCATGTACTAGCATTCAAGTTGCTAGATGATATTAGGTTCTGATTGGAACATATTTCACCTGATTATACTGTATCCTTGATCAAATTAGTTCAGCGCTGATACTCTATTCTCATTTAAAACATTTTGAACATTGCCAGTAAACAATCTTCTGCTTGTCCTGTTTCCATGGCAAAGTTTCCTCCACATTTCTCACAACATGTGAAAACAAGGCTGTGGACTTTTTAGATTTAAATGATCTGCAAAGAGTTTTCCAGGAAATCTATAGTTGTCAAGTGATAGTGTGTTTGACTTTCTTTATTGACAACTGTTAACCACATGCAGCAAAGCTGCGATGTGTAAAGGTCTCAGTTCCTGGTTGTGACCAACATTCAAAAGTGAAATGGGGCAACAGTTTGTTAGTAAAGAACAATGTTTGGCTAACTTATTACAGCTTACCAGAACTGAAAACTTCACTATCTTCTCAGATATGTCTTTTTCCTTTTATTTGGAGAGCTTTGATGTTGGATACTACTCATTATTGGTTATGACTTTCAAACAGTTACTCAGTCTTGCTTTCCCCCTTATAGCTTGCAACACTTTATTGCATGGATACCCTTTTTTCTCTGTATATGTTGACAGCCGTTTCTACTCCAAATATAGTGTGCACACTTTACAAAATAGTTAAAGGCAGCATTGTAAACTAGTTACCTACTTTATGTAACTTGAGATTAAAAAAACATGTACTTTGTTATTCAAGACTAGCAACAACTAGGATGTGAGCTGAGGCGAATCCTACAGAAACTAAATACTTGTATTCTTCACTTGCTTTTTGCAAACTCCATCTATCAATTTTCAAGAACCTCTTCATGTAGCGCAGGGTAACACTGAGATGGAGCAACAACAGGGGAAAACACAAACCTTCACACAGGTATAGAGATTTAGCAAACATGGAGCAACTAAAGACTTGACCTGATAGTCAGCATCTTCTGCCATGAGTCATCCGCATGCAATGAGAAATCAAAAGTTTTATATTTCATTTAAAGATAATGAATTTGTTTTCCTGCTGTTACCTCCAGTCCTTATCAGTTTATTTCCCTTCCTGCCTCTCTTAGTTTTACCTCAGCCGTATCAAGGCAAGGTTATGTTCCTGATCTCAGTCATGACTACATATTCAGAGTATAACCATTTATCTTCCCCAGCTTAGTCATATAATTTCCATATTACTCTGCTGCTAATAGCACGTAGTGCTCTACGACACACTCAAGCTCTTCAGACGTGGGACGTGGGGGACACACACTGATTGTAAATGGTTGCTCTGTAACTACCTTCTGGATAAAATGGGAGATTGTCTGTGTGGCAGTTGGTCTGAGAGCGATTGTTCTTATAGTGGACAGAAACTGTTCAGCCTCCAGGAGATCTGCTTTCAGGTGTTTTGTTGCATTAATAAAGAGTTCATTCTACCTCCTAAGAGTCAATCACTTGTCTTCATGGGTCCCATGCAAACAGCATTACAATACACACCAAAGGACATAGTTCGTGATGAATGGGATGCATTTCTTTTCCTAAGCAAAGTATGAGAAAGTGCATGAATACATTTTTTGCGGCAAATCTGATTAGAAATGTCTATTGTCCGGTAAATAGGTCATGGTTTAACCATAGCTGTGATTTGTTACTAGACCCTAATCAGCTTGTGGACCAAGTGAAGAAGTTGGAACTCTGTTTGGTCTGTTTGGTCCCCCTGGTCTACAATGTGAGTTTGCCGGACTAGCCCAAAGCCATGCATGTAAATCTGTTTTTCTCGTACATCTACCCTGTACTTTGCCCCTGCTCTCTTTAAATATACTTCACAGTTGTAGACCTAAGTTGTTTATATTGGCATTTAACTTCATTCAATATTTAATTATGATATAATTTAATTTGTAGGGTCCAGTGACTCCATGGGAAAGTGTATAAATATAGTATTTAGTGTGCTATAGATTGGTAAAAAGAAGGATTTGCATGGCGTCATTAGAAAACAGATTATTGGATGTGGATGGTTGTTGCTCAATGATTTTGTTTCTGTCCAGACAATCAGGTCTATTACACACACACACACACACTCAAGACATTTTCCTGTCTGCTGTGATGCATCAAGCGGTCTGTCTTGGCCAGGATCTCAGTAGCTTTTGTTCATAAAAGTCCAGGCAACCCTCTTAATTAGTGTGATGTTATTGACAAACACAGTGGGGTGCGTTTTAAATTCTCCACATAAGAAGCTCTATCAGATAAGATGGGCTGGCTGCATTTCTTGGTGCACAACCAGAGACTGCAATTAATTAAATGGCATGTAGTGTAGAGGATGAGATCACGTTTTGTAGAATTTGAGAAGTCAATGAGAAGAATATTTTTCTATGCTCTGTCAGTTTGTTTTACACCCTGTGCTGTTAATCAGAGTTTCTTTAATCACACTTTACTTAAAATATAAAGGAATGGATTTCTAAAAATAGAAACATAATTTGCTAACCACTTTATTGGGAAACTTGTCAAACTTATTCTAAGAAACCAACTGATTTGCAAACACCTGCGTATGATCTCATAGTCATCTTTACTGATGTGTGTGTGTGTGTGTGTGTGTGTGTGTGTGTGTGTGTGTGGCAGCAGCTGAAAAGGATATTATGCTTCAGATTTATTTGTATATTTGTAGTCACATCTTTTATGTAAAAAAACATAATAATTCTCTTCAATGATTACTGAACAAAAATAATCATAACCACCTCACAACAATTATAAGAAACCAAGTCTGATATAAAGCCACTGAAAATGTCATTCTATCAATATCATTGTTAAAATGATTTGTGTCTATCAAATGTACTATATATGAAATGAATATATATGAGGGAATATATATGAAAATGAAGATGAGAGTAGATAAATTATATATATATATATATATATATATATATATATATATATATATATATATATATATATATATATATATGAGAAAAACTAACAAACAGAAAAAAAAGCTGCTGACTGGTAGTCAAGATAAAGCAACAACTGTTTCTGATCTGCAGGCCTCTGTCATGGGTGTTTCCTGAAGCACAGAGTGCCCTATTGTGTAGGACTGAGTTTAGATTATTTTCAGTATCGGGGCAAGATGCCATACTCGGAGCTATCAGGTCTGTATTTTGTCAAGTCTCCCACTGGATTCCTGAGCATTAGCCGAAGGGCAGAATTTCCCAGTCCCTTGCTTTGCTGTATTTTACACCATCCCTCAGGGCTGCCGCTCATTCCTAAATATTTCAGGCTTGGCCCAGTTTTTATTCTTGTTTTTAAGATTGTATGAAGCATTCTGTCCTAGCTAATTAAAAAACTATTCCTTTAATATAATTTTGTCTCATTTTGGTCACCATAGCCTGTAGGTGTATAGATTATTTTAGAATCTCTACACAAACTGTATTTATATACTGTACGTATGACTCGCTTCATATTGCAATAAACTTTTGTTATCTGTATTTACTTAATTTGTGATTATGTAAAATACACTGACAATTGATCATTATCTGTCCACCATGAACAGGGAGCAGATTTATATGTAACTCAATAGTTTATTTAATTGTTCAGTAGCTTATATATATAATTTATATACTATTTCCTATGTAACCTACATTTTGCAAATTAAAACTAGAAAATAAGATCTTAGATACCAGTGCCTTAGAAGAAATTATATATTGTTTGTTGTATTTGTTTAATATATTGAATCTGAGTTTCATTAATAAATATCTGAACAATATTATATATAATATAAATAAATATTTGTATATGATGTGCATTCCCTATTTCAGTGTCTCAGATCACCCTAATAGGAATCTGTACTTTATAACACAGTGACATCTGCTGGAGACTCTATTGGTATTATCCTGTTAAAATTGTTATACAAGACTTATTTATTTCAGCTTTCTACAGGTTTTTCATTATTACAAGGGTAGTAATGTTCAGCATGATTCATGGTTCCCCATGGAAGTATAGAGTATGTTGAAAAGATCATGTTCACTTTGTCTTTTTAATTGATATATCTGTGCCTTCCAGTTTAATGTGTACCAGTTACTTCTGCTTAAGTTTGTACAAGGTCTAGAAGTTATTTAAAGTATGGAATGTGAATATGAAACTCCGATAATGTTAAACTCCATTGTTAATACCAGAGAAATAAAACCCTGCTTCCTTTGTTTTAACACAGTAGATATGATCAATCTAATATTTCAATGTCACATGATTTGTTTCATGCAAAAAGTAGAACATTTGTTCAAATGAATGGGGTTTCTCGGTAGGTAGGGCAAAGTTCTCTATTCTGAGCATTTAAAGCAATACAGAATACTTTCCACCACTCTGAATCATTAATTTATTAATTATTATATATGTTTAATAAGTGGTAATTTTATTTTAAAAGCCAGTCATGCAGTAATTCGTCTCAACTCTCAAGCTATTGTAGTGGGATATTAGTGAGCCTTCAAAACACACCAACAGCCACAGTGTCACCTACCTCAGATCGCTTAATGATGGTTGGCCGAGGTATGTGTGAATAAGGTCTAGCCACATCTGGGCTTCCACCTTGAATCCCATTAATTGAGCAGACCGAGTAATTGCAATGACCGGAAGGCACTTTAGAGACACAGTCATCATTGGCGTGTGCGATGCCATGGCCATTGGAGTTAGACTTGTTGCCGTTGGGAACCGTGGGTAGCTCTGCAGGATAGTTCACAGGGCCCGGCTCTATGGAGTCCCGTTGTTTCCTTGATCCTGGTTGAACAGTGAAAACCCCCCCTCCTGGCGCATTCACATCGCACTCTGATGCTTCAGACGCTGGCGAACAGGCGCTGTGAGGAGGGGTGTCTCCTGCACTTCCGAAACACTGTTGCAGGGAAGCACAAGGAAAACTGTGCATGTTTATGGGAATACAGGTAGGCAGAAAAACACAGCTCTCCCAAATCCTAAAAAGGCACAAATAGAAAGTATAAATAATACAATTGTTGGTATGTGATGAAGTCTGCTACGTAGTCACATCAAAAAGATATCCTTTGAATCTATTCCCTTTTAAAAATCAGCAAAAAGGCAATGGTCCACGTCTTCCGCATTGCCAGACAGGCAACCAGAAGCTTCTAAGCGCTCATTCTTCCCATAACTAGATGCATTGACGGTTATAAATTGTTCCTTTATTTCCTGGCTATGATTTCATGGCAGCATCTGGCTCCAGCAGCCCCCCGCGCAGGTGCTCCCGGTGGTTCAGACGCCAGTTCTGGAAACTAACCATTCTTACAAAGCCACCGCCACGAGCCAGAGTCGCAGTCTCAGTGAGGCCTCGGGGGTGTCTGGTTACAGCTCCAGGTCTTCCCCTGCAGAGGCTCTGGCATATTGTTTAGATGTTGGTGGTGACTGACTATGAAGGCCCGAAGGCCTCAGGTTACTTGCGACGGTGTAAAGGATAGGCCTAAAGTGAAGCCTGATCCAGAGAGCCATTAGAAAACACCCGGGCATATCAGTGGCATAGCTCCACACCCCCCCCTCCCCCAAAAAAGAAAAAGTTCTACAGTTACACATATTGAAATATTTATATCCCAAAATAATGAAACCATTTCACATTCACTGTGTTTTGACATATCTGAGCAGGTCATGCATATTTAATGGCGCATCTGATTATAGGTCGGCTACAGAAATGAGGACGAAGAGCAGAGTTGCGTTAATATTGATCCCTCCATACATCAATACTGCAAGGTTTTGTATTTGAGAGTGAGATGCAAGGATCTTATTTTTTAGCAGGAAAACTTTACATTCAAACTAATTGCACATTGCCAACCATGTGGCATGATATTAAAATACTCTGAATTCTTCTAGCACGCAATTAGACAACTGTAAGACTATTTTGAAATGACTTTTTATGCAAAACCTTTTTAACAGAAACAGATATAACTTCTCAGCTGTATACTGTCACCATGAAACTGCTACATTGTTGTTTACTTTCCTATTTTCAGCTGATCTGCCATATATGCAGAATGCTCGAAATGTAATGACATTCCTTGTTCCTTGTATTAACTGGATTTAAATACTAAGAAAATACTTAATAATGCCCTTAATTCACTATAATAAACCACTCTTACAGGGGTTACAGAGAATTAACAAAACAGACATATTTGCCAAGGTTATTGGTAATCACTACATTACCATTGAAATCTCTGCACTGCTGTTAAAGACAGACATTTCAAACCACAACAGTGCGTTTCAGGTAAATTATGTGGATAACAAGGGAAGGGCTGTGGAGATGACTGTTATAAAATACACTGTATCTGTTGTTGTCATTATATGAGTTTATAATTGATATAGGGAATCAATCAAAGACAACAAAAAAATATAAATAATATTAAATGCCTATTTTTGCATCATTCAGGTGAATATGTTGGTTCACAAAATATTTTTTAATATATTATGATGTTTATAAACTCAGCAAAAATAGGAAACATCCTCTTACTTTCAACTGCTTTTATTTTCAGCAAACCTAACATGTGTAAATATTTGTATGAACATAAAAAGATTCAACAACTAAGACATAAACTGAACAAGTTTCACAGACGTGACTAACAGAAATGGAATAATGTGTCCCTGAACAAGGGGGGGACATTTCTGGGGGGAATGGCCCTAGCCCTCACCCTCCGATCCAACAGGTCCCAGACGTGCTCAATGGGATTGTGGGATGGGTTTGTGCCCATAGGCGACGTTGTTGCCGGTGATGTCTGGTAAGGACCTGCCTTACAACAGGCCTACAAGCCCTCAGTCCAGCCTCTCTCAGGCTATTGCGGACAGTCTGAGTACTGATGGAGGGATTGTGCGTTCCTGGTGTGACTCGGGCAGTTGTTGTTGCCATCCTGTACCTGTCCCGCAGGTGTGATGTTCGGATGGACCGATCCTGTGCAGGTGTTGTTACACGTGGTCTGCCACTGCGAGGACGATCAGCTGTCCTTCCTGTCTCCCCGTAGCGCTGTCCTAGGCGTCTCACAGTACGGACATTGCAATTTATTGCCCTGGACACATCTGCAGTCCTCGTGCCTCCTTGCAGCATGCCTAAGGCACGTTCACACAGATGAGCAGGGACCCTGGGCATCTTTCTTTTGGTGTTTTTCAGAGTCCGTAGAAAGGTCTCTTTAGTGTCCTAAGTTTTTATAACTGTGACCTTAATTGCCTACCGTCTGTAAGCTGTTAGTGTCTTAACGACCGTTCCACAGGTGCATGTTCATTCATTGTTTATGGTTCATTGAACAAGCATGGAAAACATTGTGTAAACCCTTTACAATAAAGATCTGTAAAGTTATTTGGATTTTTACAAAATTATCTTTAAAAAGGTCCTGAAAAAGGGACGTTTCATTCCTTGCTGAGTATATAAATACCTTCCCTGGAAAACCATCACAGATATTTTTGTCAGCATCCATGTTGACATTGTGTACAAAATTGCTAGTGAAGTTAAAAAACAACCTGTATAATACAACTGTTAAGGATTCCTAACACAATATTCCAGTAACCTGTGTGTGTACAGTCGAGGACAAAATGTTTCACAGGCTTTGCACATAAGAATAGAATGTGATAAGTTTGGCAAATATTACTTTTGATTCTCATACTCATCATATTAACCCAACAAAGTCAGATTACAATTTCCAGAGGTTCAATATTTGCTCAACCTTTGCAGAAAGTTTGCAAACGTCTACCTTCCCGCTCTGAATTGCCTACTTGATTACACAATTAACATACAGAACAAAGACTCACACATAAAATATTAATACTCTCTATTGTGAGGGGATCTGAACGGTTCTGTAAAGTTTCCATATCTGTCCCAGAATGCTGTGCGTGACGGATCATTTGTCATACATTCTTTTGTGTTTCATTGAAGGAGAATGAAAATGCATGTCACAACTTGACCCACACCAGTCACATTAGCCACAACAACAACAATACTGTTATTTTTAGAATTTTAATTAAAATTCCATTCATTTCTCATATAAATTCAGTAGAGGTTGATTTTGTATGCATAGTGCCAGAGGCTAAAATGATTGCAGTCTATATGGCACTGTAAAAAAAGAAGCCACAGGATAACAGTTGAACAGATATACATCCCATTTTCAGTGAGAGCTACACTGACAGGCTGCAGACAGTTTTCTGGCTCGCTTTTATCTCCTACCAGAAGAATGGCCAAAATGCTCACCAAAGAAAAGTTCTGTCACCGGTAATATTTTCCACTGATAAGTAACTAGAGCTCCCCCTGGTGTTTATTTAATTAACCAAATTTAAGCCAAGGTATGTATTCATGTATTCAAGAGAGGACAAATAAAATAGTAAAATAGTTCACTGGAGTAAAAAGAAAAAAACAATCACATGTATTGCACTCTGACACCTGAAACACCAGAAAACGTTTGTATTATACATAGCTACATCTTCAGTGTAAAAACATTGTAGATGTTTAGCATTTAGTGCTGTTATCCGTTTAAGCACAATTTAAGAATTATAATTTTACAAAGAGATCATTTAAACTTGACCATTTCAAATTAGAATTATACCCAGTGTCTGGAGAGTTTATTAAGGCAAAACCTTTATTCACTTGTGTATCACAAGTCTGTGCTGTGTCCCTGGCGTTTACTGTATTTTGGAGCAAGCTCTTGGATGAGGTGCACGAAGTCTGTTTTCTCAATGCAGGCTCTGCACACTTCTCCCCAGGAATTGAGAATGTTCTTCAGTTCTGCTACCCTCAGCTTAGACAAGCCGGCAACGCTGAAGTCCAGCTGCTTTTCTGAAACATGAAAGTGAGTGAAAGGTGAAAGTGTGTGGGCTTGGGTGGCAGGGGGTCTTCAGACTGCTGTTATTCATGCAAACTAATCTGTGAACAGGATGCATGCCTGTAATATTTGTTCAGCTCCTTATAACCAAGAATGCATCCAAGGATAATAATACAGAAAGGAAGGAAGTAAAGAAAAGTGTTTTCCTGTTCCTACATTCATAGTTTGTTCCAGTGTATAACAAATAATGTGTCAATGCCCAGAATGAGAATGTTAAGCCATTAATATCACACACACACACACACACACACACACACATATATGTAGACCAGAAGGAAACATGTTGTCTTTTCATAAGGGTATGCATGTAGTGGACATTTATTATAATACTTTCATATTCACACTTTGTTCTGTCATGTTAAGGAAACATCAAATCAGATGAACAGCTTATGTCAACCCATTGTCTTTTCCCCAGCATACCGTATCTCAGATCACATATCTGACTGTCCTTTTTCTGTAACTTCTCACAGATTTTCTGTACGGGCACATGGGAACTCATTGGACGGGTCACTTCACTTGTCATCTTTGTAGCTGCATCAATTGTTGCTCCCAAGTAGTAACACTGAAAGAAATTAAAGATGTGTTGTGGTTTAAAATGGCTTTTAATCCACTAATACTTATCAAATGTGATTTTTGTTTCTTTGTTTTTCAGGAATAAACTTGTCTGGCAGAGTTGCATATATAATAATATTGAAAGGAAATGTTTTCAAGGATGTAGAAACTCATTTCCGTAAGTCTTTATCAGCTAACATCCCGTTCACCTCAATCAAATTACTTGTCTTTTCAACTAAGTCACCTAAGAACAAGGGCTTGAATTCCTATACGAATCAGTGTGCCTCTAATGCAGCACACTGTCATTCGATAAGGATTTTTTCACATTTCTTCCTACTCACCAGTCGGTTTTCTTTCCCTTTGGCATCTTTGCAGGCTGCAATCAAATCTTGTTCCACCTTGGCTGGTGTCAATTCTGTGTACTTTAAATTCAAGGTCTGGTAAAACCTCTCCAGGAATCCAATACATACTAAAATTAGAATTTAAAAAATGATATATAGGCAATGAAGTAGATAGGTTGAATTAATTAGTTATTCAGTAATGTAGGCCTGTGTTTAGATCCATTTAATCTTCCCAGGAGATTTTCAATTAAATGGCATTAGCCCTCTTTCGAACTACCAAGTAAGAATGAATAAAATAAAAAACAAAACACTCCTTTTGCATTTATACAAACAATGATCGGGCCGCACTAAGATAATGTACTTAAGAGTAATAAATATCACGTGACAAAAACACCATAGCTTTTCTTATACATCACAATGTGATACATATTGCAATAAGTCCTGTTTATACCCCTTACAAGTTATCTTGGGTTTAAATAAAGATGTGGTAATAAAGCATGACTAAAAACAAAGCTATATCTGTGTAATCGCAGCGAACTCAAGATAATGATTCTCTGTTAGGGGGTCATGTCCCATCGTGATGCTGCGCCAATCAGGACTTCTGATCTTGTCCTTGCACTGTGATACAACATCTGACACCCAGTCATATTCATAAGATCATTGGAAGTACACAATGTGTTATCACCTTTTGGCACCTGCTTAAAACCCCGGTGTAGATTACACCTGGAAACCATTGCAATGTTTAATCACTGTAATGTTTAGATTACTTTTAGTGATGTGTTTACCTTTGTAGTATTGTGTACATGTGAGAATAAGATTAAGAATAAGAAAAATAATGCTTGGGATATCTCTAGAATCAATAAATGATCTTTCCCAATCTATATATATATAGACAAACGAAACACTTTAATTTGACAAATAACAATAGAACAAGTGTTCTAAATCATACAATTTGATACACATTCACACATGCTTTTTGCTGTAATTTACAGACAGCATGCAACAGAGGTAGAAGTGAAAT
This sequence comes from Amia ocellicauda, assembly GCF_036373705.1. Classification (NCBI taxonomy): domain Eukaryota; kingdom Metazoa; phylum Chordata; class Actinopteri; order Amiiformes; family Amiidae; genus Amia; species Amia ocellicauda. The sequence goes on along the minus strand of NC_089864.1, from coordinate 20,380,585 downwards.
ATTTCATTGTGGGATTGGGCTGCAGCAGGTCAAAGTTCAGTCTTTATTTATAGGAAGGTAAAAACCAAGCTGTGGATGAATGGCAGCACAGGATTTTCCCATGTGCACAGTTCATTTTTCCCAGTTCACTCCAGAAAAACATCTGGAATCCAACCCATAGCTTCTCTACTCCATCTCAGATTGTTCTTGTTGTAATGCTTCTGGTCTGTTGCCATTTCAACATTTTCTTTTACACATTTATTTGTTTTCACGTCCATTTGTATACATCATGTAGATGCATACGTGTGTGTGTGTGTGTGTGTTTATTTTTGGTAAAGTTATAATGGAACATATTTGACCACACCAATATGATTTAATGCCTGTAACATCTTCCTGGGGCCAGAATGAATCTTGCTGCTAGCTCCAGTCTACCATTTTCTTGAAAATATAGATCATACTGATTTCTTGGAGTGTATTTCAGTCAAACCAATCTGATTCCCCTACTTAAGTCCACAGACCCCATTCACATGCCTTGTTTATCAATACTGTCCCCACTCTCTACACATTTGGCAGAACAGGCAGGCTCTATTTTTACATGCAGCCTCACACGCACTGCAAAGCAAGCATGTAAGTCTCACCTTCACAATCGCCTGCACTGGCAACATCAATATCAATATACAAAAATGCTATAGCTGTAAAAACCTTGGCAAACTGCATGATGTTGTTAAAAAGCAACAAAACTCAATTTCTCAAGCAGAAATCCTACCCCACACCCTAAACCCAGGACTAGCCCAACTTCTCTGGTTGTGCAACTTAAAGCGCGTCATGGGGTGCTGAGATTTGATTGGTTGGTTAATGTCGTTTAACTATTGGTTAATATTTATCAGTATTTCTATTGGACAGTTGTATTAAGTGCTGTTTTTCTATTGGTTACATTCCCGTTCTGCCGCCGAATTCCGTTTATTTTCATTGGACGCGGCGGCGGAAACTCGCATGTGATTGGTAGTTTCACTGGACGTCGATCTGACCCGGCTTCCGCTTGTGTGCCCGTAGTTAACAAGCATGGCTGCTATAGGAGTGCATCTGGGATACACATGTGGTTGCGTGGCTATTTTTAAGGTAACAATATAGTTTAATTCGTGTATTTATAAAACAGTGTCTTAATATATCGCTAGCTGTGTTGGTAGACATGTGTAGCTTATGATTATTAGGTTTTTTTCCCAGGTGTGAAATGATGGTCGAGCTCCCGGCACATTGAATGAGTTGTGTACAGTTCATTCAATTCTGTTTTATATTTAACTTGAAGTCAGTTTTACTTGGTATTTTTACGTCTTATAAAGAACTTGCACCCAGCGGTTTCATAGCCATTATTCGGATGACGTGTTTTGATTAAACCTAGCGATTTTCCTTTTTGGAACTTGGAATTCGATTTGTATGCAAAGTGTTACGTCATGAGTGTGTAACAGATCATGTGTCCATCAATGCCCAGCTGCTTGTGAAGGTGTGTATCCGTCGCCTTGTTTTATCCAGGATGGCAGAGCAGATGTCGTGGCCAACGATGCCGGTGATCGAGTCACCCCGGCCGTGGTGGCGTACAGAGAGACCGAGCAGGTGAGCGGGTTGTGGGCAGGGTTGTGAAGTTGTCCTGCTGTGCTGGTCGTTGTGCCCGCACCGTGTCACCCTGCTGTGCTTTTGTTTCAGATTGTGGGACTGGCAGCAAAACAAGGCAGAATAAGAAACGCTGCCAACACAGTGGTAAAAGTGAAACAGATCCTGGGCAGAAGGTAACTTTAAACCTGGACACTTGTTTTCCTTGTTAGGGCTTTATCAGCAGTCTGTTTTGCTGGGCTGCTTCTGATTCAATTTCCATGTATCTATTCTAGTTTCGATGACCCAGAAGCACAGAAACACAAGGCACAGAGTAAATGCTCAGTAAGTTTTGTCTGCATCAAATGTGCTTTAATTAGAATAATGTTTATTTTGTAGTGGGGGAAGAAAACAACAACATGTACTTTATCTTATGTGTTTGTAGGTTGTCAATAAAGATGACAAGCCGAAGTATGAGATCGACACTGGGGACTCTACCAAATTAGTTTCGCCGGATGATGTGGCAAAATTGATTTTTAAAAAGATGAAAGGTGAGTGTTACATGGGAAGAAGCTTGCCTCTCGGAACTAAACGTATCGGCATGTGTTAAGGTTTACTCTTCGTACAATTAGGATTTTGTCAATGCTCTCTTCAATTGCAGATTGATGACAGAAATGTAAAACTAATTCTGCATCTTTAATTAGGTACAGAATTACAGGTTGTGTGTGTTCCTTTACTAACTTGATTGATTCATCCAGAAATCACGGACTAAGCAGAAGGTTTGCACTTCATTCTGGCAGGCCTTTCTAACTTTATAATTGTTTGATTTGTTTCAGAAACCGCACAGTCTGCTTTGGGATCAGATGTCAATGATGCCGTCATTACAGTCCCTTTTGAATTTGGAGAGGCTCAGAAAAATGCGCTACGGTAACATATTAACAGTACCTTGGTTTTAAGCACCATAAAGAATTGCTTAGTATGTGTTCAGTAAAGAACAGCTTATAGAGACATTGCAATAGATTACAAATGTTCAAGTCAAGCCCTCTGTCTCTGGTTTGTTTCTTAGACAAGCAGCGGAGGTGTCTGGTTTCAACGTGTTGAGATTAATTCATGAACCTTCAGCGGCACTGTTGGCTTATGGGATTGGCCAAGACTCTCCAACTGGAAAAAGGTAAGAACTATTGAGCCAATATTGCGATCTATAAACGTATGAAACACTGGATTAACTAGGTGTATAAAAGATGAATCTTGGAGTTGGTTTAGTTATGAGAAGTGTAAAACCTTGTCTTTTTGCTTCAAATCTGCAGCCACGTGCTTGTTTATAAGCTTGGAGGGACGTCCCTGTCCGTGACGGTGATGGAGGTGAACAGTGGACTGTATCGAGTCCTGGCCACACAGTCCGACGGCAGCATTGGTGGAGAGAGTTTTTCAGAGGCTCTCGCCCAATATTTAGCATCTGAGTTTAAAAAGTGAGTGCTCAGTGTTTTCATCTGTCAACATGCAAGTTGACACTGCTGTTATTAGACTTCTTGTATCATTAATAGATGCTGCCACAAAATAATAATAAAGTGGTTTGTCACCTGTGTTTTGGGTCAAAATATAAGTACTTTTTTTGTTTCTGGCAATTTAGATCCTATAAACATGACATCACGGGCAATCCTAGAGCTATGCTGAAGCTGATGAACAGCGCAGAGGTTGCAAAGCACACCCTCTCTACTCTGGGGAGCTCAAACTGTTTTGTCGACTCTCTCTTTGATGGAATGGACTTTGACTGCAATGTCTCTAGGTAAATGGTACCCAAGGAGAGGTTGGTTAACTACCAAGTTCAATGTGTATTCTGATTTTTAATCTTCTCATATATATATATATTTTTTTTTTTAGGGCTCGATTTGAGCTTGTATGCTCTACTCTTTTTAATAAGAGTATACAGCCAATCAAAAATCTCTTGGACCAAGTCGGTCTTTCTACAAATGACGTCAGTAAGGTAAAACATTGAAATACATCATTTATAAGGATTTTTGAGTCTTAAACTTGTCTTGCACTGAAATGTTCTTGGAAGACAGTGTTTCCATAGAATAGCTTGTCAACTTGGTAGATGTCTTATTTAGAAGGAAAAACGAAGGCATATCACCATTAAATAATAAATGCACATCTATTTAAAGAACTGATTTAAAAATGGTAGGCAGGCCAAATGAAGCAGTCTGAGGTTTTACTAGCGTGTTGCTCTGTTGCTAGGTGGTGCTGTGTGGGGGCTCTGCAAAGATCCCCAAGCTCCAGCAGATGATTCGGGATCTGTTTCCAGATGTGGAGCTTCTGAATTCCATCCCCCCCGATGAAGTCATTCCAATTGGTGCTGCCATTGAGGCCGGGTTGCTGCTGGGGAGGGACGCCCTGGAGGAGGATTCTATAACGGTGGATTGTTGTGCCAAGGATATTCTTGTCAAGGTAATGAGGAGAGATGGAAAAGTGATGTTCAGCAGTGTAACATTTGTTTGGATTTTCAACCTAATAAAACATTCTCCCTCATTCTCTCTCTCTTCCAGGAGGCTGATGATTCGGGGGCGGACATCTATACAGTTTTGTTACCGTCTGGCACCCCTCTGCCCGCAAGGAGGCAGCACGTTCTGCAGAGTCCAGGGAGCCTCTCTTCGGTCTGCCTGGAGCTGTACCAGTCCCAAGGGCACAACTGCTCCATAGAAGAGAAACTGGCACAGGTAACCTTGTGCAAAGAATATCTAGTTGTTTAATCTGTTTCTGTTCTTAAGATGCCCTTAGTCGCTGCAAATCATAGGATGGGTGCACATGGAGTTACTGTTGTCATTGCTTTGATCCCTTATTTTAAATTCTAGAGGTTTTGTTGAAATGTAATTGCAGAGCAAAAAAGTGATTTATTTTAATTAACATAATTTGATTACACTGAAGTGAGCACATTAATGATGCATTTTTTAATATTACATTTACAAACTGTACATTCAATTAATTGCTACCTATCCCCTCCAAAACATTAATGATTTTATCCTCATCTATACTTGGAGTGGTTAATTTGTCTTTGATAATTGGCTTCATTGATAGCTTGAATTTAGCTCGTCTTGAGTAATTTTAATGTCTCATTAGTTAAAATTGAATTTGTGAAGTGAATTATTGAGGAATGTATTTTATTTTTTATTTTTTACAGATTGTTCTAAAAGATTTGGAATCCAAAGAAGAAAATCATGATATAGTGACAGTTCTGACAATGAAAAGGTATTACATTTACTTTATCAGCAGGATTTGTAAATTGTATTTCTAATTCTGTTCATTCAGTTTCATGAATGGCAGGGGGTGTATTTTTTCTGGCTTCTGAGAAATGCATCATTGCTTTTTCCTGAGTTCACAGGTGAACGTAAGATATTTGCTTTTTGTCTTCTGCAGGGATGGATCCTTACATGTCACATGCATGGAGCAGGGCAGTGGGAAGACGGAAGCAGTCACAATAGACGTTGCATCCTAAACAGTGTTCGTTTAAATCCATCCACACATGTTGTTCTGTTAAGGCTTAGTAACCATTTATTAGACACTTTAAAAGAGGCTAAACTGATACAATACTGTACTGTTTTTGTTAAATATAAAAACAAGTGTGGTATTAGACTGATTCAGTATTTAGTTATTTTATTGCTTAAATATAAGGTTGTTCTGTTGGGCAAATCATTTGTACTGTGCAGTTTGTTAAATTGCTCAGAATGTTTGTGAAATAAATGAAGAATTACACTATTGAAAATGTATTTTTTTTTCCTAAACAATGCATTTTGAGTAGTAACTACCTCTTGTTAATGCATTTATGGAATAGAAATATGCATCTTGTAGAAGGAAAAAAGAGACCCTGTTTTACTGATTTATACTTGTATTCAGGCACATTGGGGAAAAAAATACACAGTAATTCACTGAGCAAGTAGCGTAAGTTTGCTTGTGTGGTAAATACACACCACTGGGTTGGGTTGTGTGGTTAGGTAGATGTTCTGAAACTGGCCAATACAACCAGCTGTTGAGTACCAAATATTATACAACTTTATTATGCACAAAAGATCACTTTCATAAAAAATAAAAAAAAGTTCAGAAATAAATTATAGTTTACTGTAATCGCTGATTTGCATTTTGGTGACAAATTCTAGGTCTGTCGTTGATAGAAAAGTGGATTAAAGAACTAGCATGTCCATTAAAGTGACTCCAGTCATTAAATATCCTGTTAATGTTCAGTATTGCCTTGGTCCACCCATAAAAATATACTGTCTTTTGTAGCAACCTTACAATCTAAAAGAGGAATTAAGTATTCATTAAGCAGCAATAAAACAATGAGTGATAAAATAAATTAAGGTATAGAACCAGTTGTAACAACCCATTCTCACCCACAACTTCGGAAACGGGAGGCCAAAAAGGCAAAGGCATCGGCATCATTAGCTGGGTCCTGAGAAGTCAGATACAACCGTTGCATTGAGAAGTGCTTGAAAAGGAATGATACAAATATTCAAGTTGCCATTAAATGTGGCATTGAACATCACAAATAGTGTAATTGTTCTTATTTCTAGGACCACCCTGAGTTCCACATGATATACAAAGTAGTCCATCCTCTCCTGGGGTTTCATTTAAAATCTGGTCATGAAGTTGGTGTGCTTCCCTGACTGCCTCTCTTCACGACAACGGCCTCCCCGGCAGCCAGCTTCTTGTACAGATCCTTCAGCTCCTCTACGCGAGGCACTTCGGAGTCGGGCGTCGAGGGGATTTCAAAATCGGAGGAAGTTTGAGATTCTGATTTGACCTCTGATGGCAAATGTACAGGCCTCCGCTCACTGCTTTCCACGTGGACTTCAGGCTCATGCAAGACCTCATTTGGCCGGAGAAAACTGCACCCTCCTCTCCTTGCATCTGCGTTGTTTTCCGATTGGCTAGATTTGTGCTCACCTTTGTGTGAACACTTGAGAAGCTCTGCCCTTCTCTCTTGGGACGAGAGCAGCACGGTGTCCGTCTGGCTGCCCCAGCCCTCGCTGCCCTGCTCGGAGATGTGCGTTGACTGGGAGGAACTCTGAGAGGAGACGTGAGTGGAGTCCTCGTCATCGCTGAACAGGTCCGGCGACCGGGGTCCTGTGACTTCCGCAGAACGGGTCTGACTGTTCTCGAGTTCCGAACCCTCGTCTGTGAGGACTGGTTCCGGTTCGAAAAACTCATCCCACTTTGGAAGTTTAGAGCCATTTAACTCCACAACTGGGGTTTCCGTTTGTTGATCTTCAAGTCTTTCTTCTTCTAGGCAAGCTGTTGCCGCACAGGTCTTGGTACAACCATTTCTGCTCTGGTCACCAGAAGATGGATTGTTTGTAGTGTTTCCAGAGCTTTCTTCCTGCTCTTCTTCGACCTCATCTTCATCATCATCATTGGACTCTTCGCAGTCCATGTAGTCCTGTGTAGAGGACTTCCTTCCTGTCCCGTCATGAGAAGCCTCATTGCAGCAGTTTACGAGAGGTCCTGTCTGGATCTCCCGCGGCTTCTCAGACTTTGAGGCCATAGGTTTCTGCTCCTGTTTCCCCGGCAACTTTCTTCTCCAGGGCGTCACCTCTTCCTCATCAAAGAGCTCCTCCTCACTGTCAGAATCTGTTAAAACAAATCACATTAGTCAGTTTATTTCATCATACTGTGATGAATCTGCTTTATATCAGAATAAAGAACTTAACACTTAACGTGTGCCTAGAAATCCAGACACCATTGTTATTTATTTGTTTTACCTTTGGATGTGAAATGCAGTTTTGCCCTTTTGAGGGCCCCCAGCGGTTTGTAAACAATCTCCCCTCTTCCAGAATTTTCTCTACACATGGGTTTTAATCTGCAGGGAAAAGTGCATTAAAAACAGTGGTACAAATGTGTTCAAAACAGGCATCCCTCACCTTAAATCTAAAAACTATTAACAGTAATTGTCACTTCTCTGAAGGCCTCAAATTACATAACCCATCTCCCCTCCAAACTTTTTAAACAACAGCTTTAGAGAATTATTAAAAGATCACATTTTAAATATACAAGGACACTTACATTTCTTTGACCTCCTCTATGGTTCTGCCCATTGGGATAACATTGGGATACAAATTCACAGGGTGAATATGGGTAAGAAAATCTTTGATCTGAGAAATAAATAAAAAAACAGTAAATAAAGTGAAAACTGGTAGTTCAGTTTATTCGGTTAGATGTTATACCTAAATTGGGTTAAGAGATCTAAACTGAGCTTTAAATTATAAACAAATAAATAGGATGAAGGCATTCGGTAGCATTAATTCAGTAGACTGCACAGAGCACATATTTTCTGTTTGTGGCTGCTATTGTATTTCAAAATTTCTATGAAACTAAGTACAGAACTAATACATTGAGTCCCTCGGGGGGGCAGGCATGAGAGAGAAAAACAGATCAGGTTTTTATTGTTTTGCAAGCCTTTATCTAAGTTGTGATTCATTGATTCAGATAATCTTCCTATTTTATTCTCATCAGTGGATATATTACTGATGCCAGAATGTGAACATTTTGGTTAAATAACATGTCACATTTTCTCAACTAAGGTGATTACAAACCATACAGATAACACACACCTCTTTATAGGATGAATGAAATGAGAAACAGGCTCTGTAAGAACTCGACCCAGTCCTGAAAAGACAGAAGTCAGATGACATTCATTACACCCTGACATAATTGAATACTTAGGGACACATTGGATTTACGACATTTAATCAAATCTATTTCCTCTCTATAGCCAAGGACAATAACTAATCTGGAGAATTCAGTAAGAGTCATTCAGCTTTTTCAATTAGTTTAAAAAAAATTCTAACAATATACTATTTGATTACACAGATGGTATACCTCTACATTTTCACTTCTGCTAATGGTAGTAACAGAAAACAGTAATTAGCAGCCTGTGCAGCCCAGTACTCCAACCACACCCCCTCACCTCACAATGACATTTGTTTTCCTCGATCTTTCCCCGAACCACATGGTGGACGGTTTAATGCTGATTATGCGCAGTGGGGTTCCGTCTTTAGCCACGATTCCACACGGCAGCCGGTTTGCTCTGAAGAATTCATCATCCTGAAGAAACATTGGTTTTTTACTTAAAAGGCCACAAATAAGCAAGAGCAGTGAAGAGGTTATGGAGAAAATGTACAAAACAATCAATTTATTTTATGACTACTTCCGTTTAAAACAAATGCAAGCAAGGTCATTTTACCCTTGGATGTCTGCACGCATGGATCTGCGTTGCCCTGTCCGTGGTGACATGGCACAGTATTTCGGGCATCTTTTTGAACATGTCCAGGTACTTTACATGGACCTGAAATGAGAAGAAAAATAAAACGTACTGTTTTTAACCAGGAAGGACATTTTCCAGAAACGGTATTGTAAAGATACCAGCCACATTTTATATGCATTAATAGAAAGAAGTAAAACAGACAAATACAGACCATTTACCATTCCTTGCAGGATCCCACATAAAATTGAAACACTTGGGTATCAGTAGATGAGAAACTCACCTGTGATCCAAACTCCTCACTGAGGTTGGTGAAGAGGTACTCGTAGCCATAGGCAGCTTTGCAGTTCAACCACACAACATGGTATGGACTGAGAGTAATCCAGTTTCTCACCAGGTCCTTTATTCCATTTAAACATTCCTCCTGCAATAAGGCAGCACAAAGAAAAATGAAGGTGATGGCTGACATCTGTTGCTTTTTAAAAAGACTAGTGGAAACCCACACAAGGTCTTTACTATAGATAGATTTTAGATTTCTTGGCTAACAAACCCAAATACATTTACTCTACACATTGAGAAAGAAAAACACCTGATCACTCTCAAATAATGCATCACGGAAAAAAACAATAAAATATTTGCTTTCTTTATAAATCACTGAGATAGTGTACCAAGCGAAATTACTTCTTTGACACAGTGTACGATAAACATCTTTGTCTGATCACATCTAACATACTCAAACAAAGAATTACAATAGAAAACAAGCAACATTTGGAAAACCAGATTGTAAAGAGTCTTACCCTGCTTGGTATCTGGTAGAACCTGGGGTCAAAGAATGTTGTGTCCAGGTAAACACTCTGAATGTCTTTCACCCTAGTCATGGAAATGAAACAACAGACAGACGGAACTGATTAAACTTTAGATTTTCCCAAATCCTTTCAAAATGCACAACCGGACAATTGCAGCAACAGCTATTCTGTTATATGACGACTGTCTCAGTTACAAAGTAGTCATCATAAAGCTCAGCAAAAGCTAAATTATCAGTTTTGTTCATAAAGGTCAAGGAATCCTTCACTGCAACAACAATTGGACCACACAACACATTTAGTGGTGTACAATAGTGTACCTGTCCCCCGAGTGCAGAAACTCCATTCGAGCAGCCTCTCCTTCAGCCATTCTGAAGTCTCCTGTGTACAGAACTGTCCCATTATTGCCTTCGAACAAGAACCTGCAACAGACAGACAGACAGACAGATAAAGCTTGTGCGCCTTCAGAGACACAGGCATAAATGATACAAATGGGATCGCTTCATAAAAGAACAAAACGTCAGCACGTGAGAAATCTGACCAAAATCACTCAAAGGTCCTTTGCTCTTATAAAACACAGAGATTGTTTTTCCAATATTCCATATTTCAAGAACTTGAGATCTTCCACAGATCAAACCATCCACTTTCAAATACTAATTTAAGCAAAATCTGTGTCAAAAAGTGAGATATGCTCTTCTAATCTTACAATCAATCGTTGTCATTCTACCAATTCCAAAAAACAAAGCAGTGTTTCAAAAGACTTGCATATAATAACTGAATATAGTCCAAATATTATAATAATAATAATAATAATAATAAAAAAAATAAAGTGCCTGGATCTCCTTAAGTGGATACATCGATACTTACATGACTGACCCAGGACAGTGACCAGCAGGGAGAAGTGTCACTAGAATATCTTCCTTCTAGAGACAGAAAATGCATGAAATGTTTAAACTTTAGGTTTAGCAGTTACAATGAAAGATCAAGCAATATTCTGTTTAATGGACATGAAAAAAAAGTTTAGCTCCTTTACACACATTCATGTTGAGCAATTTGTCCTTCTAGGTCTTCTTTAAATCAGCATAAAATAGGACCTATGATTGTAAAATAATAGGTTTTATGCAAATTAGTTAGTTTTATTCAAATAGTATTTATTTTGTGCATTCAAATTCAATTACAGTATTGAGAACAGTCCATATTACATATGTTTGTAAATGTTACAGTTTCTTACCTCTCCAGATGCTTCATCAATCAGAGAAATTTGAGTTGGGCTTTCCACTTCTAAACCAACCTATAACAATAATAAGATGTACTATCAACAAATAGTATTTCAAACACAATTACAGTATATTGGCTAAACACTGCAGATCCTATAATCCATCTCACAGTGAACGATGTTTTGCCACTTCACATGGCCCAGTACAGAAACCCAAATCACAAGCACCTCGATTTTCACAAAGTTATACCACAGGATTACCATTCTGTGATCAATAACAGCAGTGTACAAACGACACCCTCTTCAGTCAAATGTGAGCCCTTCGGTACCTACAATGTGATTTTCCCAGAAAGCATACCGGGGGTTGCTCAGTAACAGCTCCTTGGTCACTGGGGAGCAGTACAGCCGGAGAGTAAGGCTGGAGTAAACGGACAATTAGCATCATTTAGTAAGCATTTATAACACAGAGATAGAACAATAGCTGATCCGCTTTCATTGGCATTTAAAGAAGGCTGTTCTGGAATCTGGAATTGTACTATTCAATGTACGTCATCACCTTCTGATTCATAACCATTCTTAAGCGTACAAGAGCACGTTAAATTGTACAGACAGATGTCCAGTCAAAAATGCATATGTAAATTGCAGAAATATTACCTGCAGTAACAAAAATGTAATTTCAGGCTGCTAGCTACATCATCTCGGAATTTACCTGCATTTTAACCTTCTTTTTAGCGCCGGTCCTTTCAATCCTTTCATATGATCTGTAGCAAAACAGGAGAATAACATGAAATCAACACTGAAAGCAGAACAACCATGTTGATTGAAAGCCTACATGATCGCATCTCTACAGAACAGCTCACACCGACCACCAACACCTGTATAACTGCACCTACCTTTGTGACAGTGAGACAGAAAATATGCCTTGGCGCTCAGATTGTCTCTGTCGAAGCGGTCTAGAGAAATGCTGGGGTATTCCTTCATCCGACCCTCAAACGAGCTCATTTTTATATTTTATCGAGCCACCCCGCCACTCTCGCATGATAATAAAACCAAGCCTTTCAAAAACTCCCCTTTAAAACCAGACCCACACACCAAGAGGGATGACTGGCAGTAACGGCCAGCGCATCATAAAGACGAGCGCCCCCTGGTGTTTGGAGGTGTTTTTGAACTGGAGATGAGTTTACATTTAGGAAAAAGTAGTACAAAATAATTAATATTGCCTTGATCAGTCCACGGTGCGCTAGAAAACTGTGAAATATGTAATTACGTAAATTCACTCATCATTTAAATGTCTAGTTTAAGGAAAATACGTGTTATTATTAAAAAACTCCGCGTTTATTTCCGCTTGGCCATAACTCTCACTCCGGGTAAGCCTTTAACCAGCCTCGGCCTGACTGACTGTTTTTGGGACTTCCACAGTTGCTAGGAAACCACTGGACGCCTGTCTCTTGAAATAACCAGCCGCAAACATCAGCTCCTTATAAAGTAAGTAAAACAACGAATTTAAACATTATACATGTATCTAGTCATGTATCTGTATCTATATATATATCGCCCTTTAAATAGGTAAACAGATATGTTCATATATAGCCTACGTACACAGATACGTAACTAAGCATAGGGCTTTTTCTATGCACGTCTGTTATCTACAAATACAACATAAAATCCTACGGTCGTAATATAGTTAGGCTGCCACATGTAGGATACGTGTCGATAGTATTATGTTAACACGTGCAAAGCCTATATCAAAGTTATATCATACTTGACTTGAGGAATACACGTTGAAAGCGTCGATGACAGCATCGACACCGGGTATGCCAGTTACGGAAATAAGTTTATGTCATTGAGATAGTCATTAACCTGCTCCCTCCAGCGCATCAGTTATACAGAGATGCGGGCCTGCACTGGAGATCAAGAAGAGACGGAGAAACACATGCATGGCTCTGTATACAGAAGTACTAAGGCAAAGCACATGCACTGAAATTGGGGTGTATCTGTCACTGATGCTGCCGCACTCCCTGGCACAGCTTGTGTACCCGGTGGCACCATGACGTGCGCGGCCCATGTGGATGCCAACGCGCAGCCCAGGTCCATGAGCCGCGCCAGCCAGTGGAGCGGCGAGGTGGAGGACCTGTACCGCTTCCAGCAGGCCGGGTACAGAGACGAGCTGGAGTACAAGCAAATCAAGCAAGTGGATCTGGTAAGAAAGAGCAAGCCTGATATTGAGGATGGTCATTTTTAAATAAATGTGCATTGAGAACAGAATGATGTCGAACACTATATTTAGTTCACCTTTTATTTATTTACATCTATTTCAGTGATTTAAATTACATTTTACCTTGGTCTGAAGAACCCGACATTCTTAGTTAGTGCGATACAGTATTACCTCATACAATGTGCATTAAAGATGAGATCAATCTGAATTGTAGAATATGTTGGGAGTGCCGAGATGATGTTTTTAATAAAAATATGTTACTTCTTAATAATCTGGGGTAGAACTGAAGATGCAAAATTAAGTAGCAGCCCAAAATGTAACTGCTTATTTAATAGTTTGTTTTTATTTTCAAAATACTAGCAGACTCCAGCCCCAAACATAACCTTTCATATATATATATATATATACTACTACTACTACTACTGCTACTCGGGATTCAATTGTAACATTTTAAATAGATATAGCATAGCAGGCAGACTACAGAAAATTAGTTAAACTGAGTCTTGACAATCAGAACACAGAAGGTGCAAACCTTTGTCCTTTCTACAATAAATAACAGTGTAATGGTAGTGTGCTATAAGATAATACATACATAGATTATAAATATTATAAGTATTGCCTTTGTTATGATGTTGATTTATCACAGACACAAATGTGGAGATGTAGCCCATACACAGCAGAAAGACACAACCTATTTTTAATTTGATTTTAAATCAGGGTGTTATTGCTGAAAGGCTTAAACCACCATATAATTATTGCTAATTATATTCAAGTTCATTTTGGTCCCTTTGTGAGTGATATCTTGGGATTTCTAATTAGATTACTGCCTGTGGTATAGAAATATGCTAAAAATAAAGATAAGCAAATCATTAAATAGGCCTAACTGACTAGTGGCTATTCCAGACGTCCTAATTGTTTAATAGAAGTTGTTCTGCTGAAGATGAATCTTGTATGTGAAATAATTTAGCCTCTCTCTATATTGAATGGTGGTTTATTTGATCAGATCAGTATTTCTATTGTTGATGTGAAATATTTCAGTTTGCTCTATTTACACAATATCACTATTTTTCTGCCACTGAAAAAAATGAAATATATTCTCAGGAGTTCATTCATCACAAATAAGTTCTTGTTTGTTTGTTTTATAAACCTTTACTGCCATAAGTTTCATATTTACCAGGAAAAAATAGTTTGTCCACAGATAAAGCAATATTGTACCAATGTACTGCAATGCTTTTTAAATAGGCGTTGGTGTGCTTGTACCTGGATCAGATGATTGATTAAAAGCTTCTTGTGCTATATTTTATATGATTTATTTAATTATATATTAATGTATTTATTAACACTTCCTAGATTGACCGATGGCCTGAAACTGGGTTTGTGAAGAAACTGCAACGACGAGACAACACTTTCTATTACTACAACAGAAAACGAGAATGTGAAGACAAGGAAGTTCGTAAAGTTAAAGTATATGCTTACTAACTTGTGTATTCTACACCCTATCTGTCTTCTCATGGAGTCATTCCTTGTAAGGAAAAAAAAACAACAATGTGAATCTTATCTAAACATAAAAGTAGGAAGTATAGCTGTACTGCAGTACCTTGAAATGAAACAGAAACATGAATCAGTACCAAAACTAAGTAAAACATGATGTTAAAATAAATGTATTTAATAAACGTTATGAGACTAAAGTGTGTTTTATCATATTATTTGTTGAATATGTCAGTGTAAGGTTAACTTATAGAAGCTACAATTTAATAAATTCATTCAATTTAATTAGATGACAACATGGGGACAGTTTTCTTTTCTACTCTCAAGAATTTCAGAAACTTTTGATTTCCATTAAGAGTATAATATTTTTGTTTTTATAATATTTTCAATTACATTTTTAACTATTATCTATGACTTCAGTTTCTGAGAATTGCTAGAGCCCTTCCAAACAAGTTATCACAAGTTATCAGCTCTGTATATTCTCTCATCGCATCTGGTCTGAGGAGATATTCAAATGCGGAGCACTAGTGCTGAAAAGGGAGCATTTGAATTTAAAGGTGGTTTGCTTAGATATTACACTAATAAGAATAACTGTTGAACACTATTCTCTGTAAGTTGCCGAACGAAGGCATCTTTTTGAAAGTGGATTCTAAAATTCTTGAAATAAAGAAGCATGTTCAATAATGCGAAATGTGTCTATGTAAGGAAACCATACTTTACATCAGCTTGACCACAATACCACCCAACTTGCAACCTCTGTTGCACCACTCTAGTTTGTATGACCTGACTTGTTTTGTAACTGATCATTAAACAAGTTTTAATCAAAATTAGCTAAAAACAACAACACGATATTTAAATGAATACACATAGGTTCCTGTATGTGTGAACATGCATTTTCAGGTTTCACCTTCATTTAAACTGTAAAAAGTTTATGTTCATTATTAAACATTTGTGTTATTGCTTCCTTGTTTAATGGGATGCCACTCCTGATGGGTTTTGTAGCACTTATCACAAACATGTTAGAAGATAGATGCAGCATAGCCCAATTTCATGATCCATGTGAGGGTTTGGTTTCATTTCTTTTTCCAAAATACTTGTTTACTCATGAAGTTTTACCCGGTTTAAATTTACCAATGAATCATCTAAATTCACTGTGAGGGACAGAAGTAATCGGGAAGTTACATGGCTCACAAGACTATTGCTCAAGACCTTTATGGTGCACATAAGCTGCAAATACATGTATTTAATGCTGAATAAGAACAGTTATTTTGAGTGGGTCTCATTGTTCAGCTATGTACATCCCTCTTTTTTCAATGTAAAATCTTCAGTCTAAACAATCATGCACATGCATATGCATATAACGCTATTTCTGCTACACAAATACATATTTCTACATAACTTTTCTATGCGAACATAGAGTCGGAATATCATTGTTTACACTACAGGACGACTTTAACGTCGCCGAGAATAAAATCTGTCAAGCGCGGACGTCCCCTTTAAGCACACTTTCCTTTAATCTCACAGCTGACCTGATTCAGTGTTAAGTTGTGCGGTTGCAGCAGCAGCTGTGGGGAAGAAACAATAAAACTGCTTTGTTTCTTTTCCTGCCAGGTGAGTTAGCCCTCTTTTACCGAGACATTTAAGATCCTTATCTCTCTTGTAATAATATGGCACACTTTCTGAATCGAGACTCATATTATGGTTGTCTTTCTCACTCGGCTCTGTTTACATGGCAATTAATAAGACACGCAAAGAACTGATTGCGTGTCGAAACCCTCTTTCATGCTTTCTTATAATGTCACATTGTATTGGATAGGCACTTGGATTTGCCCGTTTGTTGTCCTACCCTGTACTTAGTTAAGGTTATTCCACATGGGAAGCAGTTTTAGACTTATTTTCATGAAGCAACGTTTTTCAGACTCGTTGACATGTATTATTATTATTATTATTATTATTGAGGGCACATCTGTCTGTCGTCCACAGGTTGGCCACGTCAGTTTGACATGCACAACTATGTGCTGTTGATTATTTACATTACATTGCATTGTATAAAGTTGTACAGCATGTTGGACAATACAGTAGATAACGTTGTCTGTATATTATTATTATTATTAGTGAATGAAAGCAGGTGGCACGATGGCGTAAGTAATGTGAACGCAGACGCCTCTGGGTGACGGTATTATTACAGCTTCGCTTCATGTGTGTCAGGAGTTTTAAGCGGCTCAAATCTTTGGAGTAATGTGTCGTACTTCAGGATTTAAAACAAGGCCTTGGAAGTAACACACCATGTACCCTACAGAAACCCCAGGTAAGAACATTTGAATGATTGGATCCAGTCCTCCTTATGTATGTATGTATGTATGTATGTATGTATGTATGCATGATTGTATGTCCTAATTACTGCCGGATGAATAGGCCGGTCTAAGTCTGATTAGCATTATAAATATCCATCCAGGACAGCATGCCTTGGTGTTACTTACCACTTATCCTCTTGTAATCGGGACAACATAATCCTTATTGAAAAGGTACATATTCAGGTCCTGGCCGGGGACACATGAGTGCATTTTAATATTTCACAGAGAATTTGCTGTCTTAAAATAAATCAATGAGAAGTACTTATCCATTAACATGCAGACAGCTGATGTCTCTGCCAGTGGTGTGGGAGTACTGTGGGGACAACCCCAGGGACTGTACATATAACCATTAATGCCAGGAAAGCAGTTATTAAGATATATTGATTTATTGTTCATACCAATACCCTGATATCTTGCACTGGGAGACATTGGCCTACTAGGTTAATTTGGTTTGTAGTAGCTAATTGTTCCCAGAATTTCCTTTCACTTTGGATGGATTTGTCTTGGTTCTTTGATTTTTAAATGCACCTGAATTGTCTGTTTTCTGTTTCATGTTTCTAGTTCCCTTTTTTCATGCCTGCATATGTAAAATTACCAACTATAACATTAGACTCCACTCACAGTTGCTCTCAAAAATAGAACTTTCTGGTTGAAGTTGCTGACTAATATCTTATAGGTGCTTTGACAAACTCCATTTAAAAAATCAGTTATTAACCATTTCTACAATTTCCTTGACAGCTTCTGCGCTCCCAATCAGACTGAATTAATAAACAAGGTATTCATTGCCATTCTCTTCTGATTGTGTTCTGAAAAAAATACAGCCAACGTATCTCAATAGTTTACAGAAAAGTTGCCCTACATAGAAACGTTCAGATGACTTATCTCACTCCTTGGTTTGCATATTTGAAATGTTTCATTGCTGTCACAAGGTCAGGCTGTGATGTAGCCTATGGCAAAGTGTCTTTAACTTGTTCAGTTTTGCATCATGTGCTGTTTCCTTTACACTGAACCAATGCACTGAAAATATGTTTTAGTCTCTGCATGCAGGAAACATTGAGCAATTCACATGACTGGAGAGTGCAGGTGTTTTTCTGTCTCCTGAGAGTATGTGGTACAGCCATGTGACACTGCAATGCCAGCACAGTGAAAATTTTGATTAAGCTAAAAAATGTTTTATTTTTAGAATTATAATTATTGTAGAAAAAACCAGTGGCATCTTATGATTAATAAATGGCTTGAACAGCAGAAACTCTAAATATATCTGCAGATTTCAAGTACCTTCAGTGTTCAGTAACATGTGACTGCCCCATTTATTAAAACTAATGTGTTTAGATGCTATGACATCGGCCATCAAAATACAGAGGACGACCTCCCATAGAATAACTTTTTTGTATCTTGACATGGAAATTTGAAGGTAAATTTAAGGTACTGTCTGAAGTGTCAGATTGTGACACGGTTGTGACTCAGGTAGTTATTCATAAAGACACAAATGTTACACTTGTATTAACCTCAAGGTAGAAACGCAGACATGACACAAAAGCAGACTGTTTGTAATGTGTCGAAGAATTTAAGGCCTACATTTCTTAAACGTACTTAACATTTCTTTAAATTTCAATTGTGGGTTGCATGTATTTGTGTTACACATCACAAGACTACTAGTTTTATATACTTTTGTTTGTGAATTAACATAGTTATGATTTAAATGTACACACAATGATTTAATTGGACTGGTTGGTATTAAATGTAGATGGGTTTCCTATTATTAAAGCCACTTTAGATTTTATTTTACATGGTTACTACGAGTCATTATTGTCATGTCCTTTAAAGCTATCGTTTACATTGTTTGTATCTTGATTGACTTGGACAGATTTTTAAAAATTAAATAATTTTGGAGGGGATTATAATACTTTTTAAAGTTAAAAAGCCTGACAAGTGAACTTTATTTAGACAATTTAATTATTATTATTTTTTTTTAGGACTAACACTGCTTCTAATTATTCACAGAAAATCCTTCCATGGGAATGATGTGCAGAAAGTAGTGGACTCACTCTCCTCTCTTGGGAAATGCTGTTTACCTGAACAAATGTTTTCAATGAAAATGTACTGCGTGCATCTACACGTAGGAGCGTGTTTACTGAGAGATTGAAAGGCTTATTGTACAGGACTTGAACCACTATAAGCCGACAATGGATGATTTTACAACCAGAACGTATGGGACCAGTGCACTGGATAACAGACCCTTATTCGGAGAGACCTCTGCCAGGGTATGAATTGCTTTACTACCAGTACTTTATCAGTGAAAGTTATTTTATTAATGTAAGGATACTTCATGTATTACTTGTGATTTTGTATTGAACAATTTTGTATACTTAAACAACCAATTCAAACTACTTTGATCCATATTTTGCTCTAATAGGCTATATACAAAAAGGTCAAAGGACATAAATGTTGAGCATCTGTTATGAACTGCCTGCAAAATAGGAACTACAATTAAGGAACAAAGCCAGGCTAAATGCTGCACCTTGGTTGCTTGAGGATAGTCAATTATAATCGATTACAGTGGTTTCTATATTCCTATATTACTGCTTGGACCATCATCATTAGAAACATACTGGCTTTGGTCTGTTTTTGGACGCATGCTGTCCTCCTGAATTAATTCCAGTTGTTTGACATTTTCATTTCTGATACCCTGATCACAGAGTTATGGGTACATGTTAACTTCTTAAGGTTTTGAGCTGAAAGTAAAAATGTGACTGAGAGAAAAAGTGTCAAGTGGTTCTTCAGAGTGAAAATAAGCACAAAACTTTAGTAGAATATATACAGTACGTTTTCATTTTTTATTTACTTTTTTGCAGGATCGAATCATCAACTTAATAGTTGGTGGCCTCACATCCTTACTAGTTATAGTAAGTACTTTTTTTACTACAATAATATCTATCTCATCAGTGTATGACAGTATTTATTGCCCTTAATAGCAGACATATCTACTTACCACAGCTACTAATTATAAGCATTAAACTAGCCCATGTTTAAAATGCAGTTAATAATGTTTGACATTTTGGTTTATCGTACAAAATGTTCACAGATGCTTACTCATTATTATTATTATTATTATTATTATTATTATTATTATTACCTGTATCTCTTCATAAACTGTTAGCACAAATATCTCAACTTAAAGTATTTAATGATGCATTTCCCTGTTATTTCTCTATGCAGGTAACAATTATTAGTTCTTTTGTCTTCCCTAATGTACCTCCGAAACCTGTGAATGTCTTCTTGGCCATTTGCATCGTTATGATTTGCGCCTCCGTAATAATACTTGTAAGTATACTTGGGGGAAATCTAAATCTTGTGCTTATGTAATGTAATTCATCATGTGCCCCTTTGGAAGTGTATTACAATCAGATTAGCTGTGTCTTTCACATCACTTTTCATATGACATACCTACTAACATAGCTATTGCTTTCTAGGGACATAGCATTGTTTTATATTCTTTGTATTCATAGCATTGTTCCATTAAACATAGGGTTATGTGGACGGTTCAGACTCAATATGGATTTCTCTCCAGTAACGTTTAGTCTCGGAAGGCCAAAATGCAAATAATATCTTCCAACGTATATTTACTGTAGCAATATTCAAATTCCCTGCTAGCCCAGGTATTATAGCTGCTCTGTCACCTGCTGTCTCTCCAGTTCCACATTTGCTTCAAACAGTGCAGTCAATTGGCCTTCAATGCCATTCACTTCAACAGCTCACTGCACAGGGCTGATATTTGGTATGCACCTAGTGGTCTAACTTGAGAACAGATAATATGCTACTTTCTAGATGATCATATCCAGTTCCAATTGCAACGAACATTACAGTTAGAACTTGAGAATGGTAGGTTTCTATTAGTGTACTAATTTAGTCCACAGCTGGGGATTAAGGCCATTGTTTCCATCTGGTATGGGGGGGAAGTGATGTTGTAAAACTTATTTTACCAATTTACCTATTTAGAGCCAATTGTTTGTACACGCAGAACGGTCCAATATGATCCAGACTTGCAATTGCAAACATGTCTCATAAAGGGCTGTTTATGAATTGCACATTGTTAATTGAATGCATTAACTGTAATATTTAATGGCTTTACATTTTTGCAAATTGAATATGTAATTTTGTAGTGCTCTGTTTGCTGATAAAATGTGTATATTTAATTAAAGTGACTAATAAGATTTGAAAACAGTTGCATTTATTGTATTGGCCACATAACTGTAGTTAATACAGTAAGTCTGGGGGTTAGACCTCATTTGATGGTTTAATTTAGTCTGCTGTATCATTAACATCTAGGTTAATGGTTCTCAATCCTGATCCTGGAGGACCCCGACCCTGCTGGTTTTTGTTCCAGTGGAGCTCTCAATTACTTAAGTGAACCCTTAATTTAAGTAATAATTTCCTTACATTTAACTTTTTTAATTGTTTAACTGATAAAAAGTTAATAAGTTCCTTATACAATTTTATACTTAACTCAAACCCCTACTGTTTAAAGTAATTAAAAGGTTCTGATTCAGGAAATTATTAGTTAAATTAAGTAATTGAGAGCTCAGATTGAACAAACTATCAGGGTAGGGGGTCCTGTAGGACCAGGGTTGAGAACCACAGATCTAGGAGGCAGCTGTCAGCATTTGGAGTTTGTTGCAATTGGTAACAGCTGTAATCCACAGCTGGAGACTTTTGAGAGATTAGGATAGAGATTAATTGTAAATGGATTTATTAGCACATTAACTTAGTCTAGACCTGGAGAAGTAAGTACAGCTGATCAGTTTGTTCATTGGCATTGACCCATTGAGAGAAGAACTGAAGAGGAGTTTAGAACACTTTATCGAAAAAAATGAATTGTATAACAGAAATAAAACATGAATGCAAAAAAGTGATTCCATAAAAGTATAATCTAATTTGTTATTGAATTGCTCTCTACACACATTAAATCAAACCACATTAATCAAATAACATAAAATATTTGCTTAACAGCAGAGTGAATGATACCCAATGTTTTTGTAATGTAATACAGCTGTAGGGAAGAATGTTTCCGGGGCAATATGCCATATTGATTGTTTTTATGTAAATATTTTGCATCGTCACATTAGATTTAGATGTATTTTCAATAAATCAATATAACAATGGTCACATTATAGGTGCTTTGAACTGAAGGTCACCCTTTGCATATATATCTGAGTTAAATTACTGAACAGAATTACTTGCCTTTACCATTCATTTTAATTATATTGACTACTTTGGATTACTGTAGAATTTCACAGTATGCACTGCTGCACTACTGGAATCTAATTTTAACAGTTTTCTTAAATTACAGACTACTATTAAAAACAAAAACTTATTTTTAATGCCAGCTTAACCAGAAAGGGTAATGTTTCTCAGTGTGCTAGAGATAGTTAAGGCTTTTCATGTATTTCCCCCCCCAAATATTTTCCTTCGAGCTGTGATCTTGCAAAGGTCAACCTGAAGTGAAAAAGTGATTTTAACCAGAAAATTCACCCTAGGGTCTAGACCATGGGTTTTCAAACCGGTCCTGGAGTACCCCCTGCCCTGCTGGTTTTTGTTCCAACCTAGGTCTTAATTACTTAATTGAATGGTATATTGCTTTTAGGTCAATTAATGATTCAAGTAATCAATTAAGACCTCAGTTGGAACAAAAACCAGCAGGGCAGGGGGTACTCCAGGACCGGTTTGAAAACCACTGGTCTAGACCAAATCAAAACTTGGACCCATCCACAAATCGCAAATTATATAGTTGTACCCTATGGCATTTTGATGCATAAACACTAGAAAGAGGTTCTAACAATAAATTCAACCTTGAGAGATTACAGATTTGTGATTTGCTGGTCTAGCCATAGGTTTAACTTAGACCATCACGTGTAGCACCTTATTAACTCATAATGGACTTCAAGAAAATATTTTGTCAAATTGCTAAGTGTAGTTAGAATACATTATTCAATTTTTTGTTAATTATATTTTAGACTGTGGGGCATAATGCAGCTAAACTTTTCTTGGCCATAAGAAATCCTAGGGACTAGTCTTCCAAATTTTGTGAAACACTAGGTTTCAAGTCCATGAATCATGAACCAGTTTGTAATGAACTTCTTGGCCATTTTTAGCACATTTTGGACATAAATATTTTCATAGGGGAGGGGGGTTCCAGACAATTACTGACATTTTTGGATAGCTGTTGATGAGATTTACAAGAATCAAGCAAAACATGTTCGTATCCAGGGCTTTGGGATTTTTGCCATGTCTCTTGAGGTAACAGTGGAATTCATTTGAATTGCTGGCTTGGAGTTTGGAGCCTAGAGGTTATGAACTTTTGTGTTGATCTTTGATCATATTTACACTTCAGGTTGACCTTTGTGTGGTCACAGTTATAAGATTGGTGCGGTTATGATGAGCATTTTTAACTATACTGGTATGAAAAGCTTCAACCAGATGTAATTGGCTAATTAAGATGCACTTTCCCTCCAACAGATTTTCTGGTATCGTCAAGGAGACCTGGAACCTAAGTTCAGAAACCTGATTTACTTTATTTTATTTTCAATTGTCATGCTGTGTATATGTGCCAATTTATACTTCCATGATGTGGGAAAATGAATAACAATATGCCTTACAGAAATTGTACTGACAAAAAAGGAGCAGTTCTACATGAATACTTTGTACCTTATACAAGCACAAAGAATGTAATAGTCAATGTACATGAAGCGGTAATATAATTGTATAATTTAATAAAAAATGATTATATTTAAAGATCTTTAATTATGGTGGCCAAAGAGTGTCACTATGTGTTACACACATGTATAGAAAGCAGCTTATTGTCATATTTATGAGGCATATAGCAAAACCATAGCCTGTCGTGGATAAGATGAAGCAAGCATGTGATCTTGTGTAGGAGACTGTAAGGATTTTTTTAAATTGGTACATTTGAAATGTCTGTCAGAAATTTGCATTATGCAATCGCAATCCAACACTTAAGTTACTTTAGCTTTTGGTCAGATTATAAACCTTTGGTCTATAATTGCATTGCTGTATTACTACAGGAAACAACTGACCAGTGGGGTTTTCTTGGTATCATTTGAACTTTTGATATGCCAACAAAAACTGTAGGAGACCCTCGAGCTCTGGGAAAAGCCATTGCTACTGAAGCATCAACTTTTTATATTTGTATATTAAAGAGCTAAGTGTGCATTCCAAACTTGCCAATAATTTTACTATGGCATTTTTTTCATTTTTGGAAAGGTTTATATTCCTTTTAATAAAGCACTTATTGTGATGACTTGATACAAAAAAAAGACCAATTACATTTGTTTTGTTTTAGTTAAGAGGCTAAATGATTGCTCTCAATATAAAAAACAACAACATGGTATTCACTATCAAAATGCCAATAAAACTGTGACAGAAATCATCTGTTTTAATTCCAATTTTAAGGAAATAAAAAAAAAAAATCAATACTTCTACTGCTTTGATTTGTCTGTGTGTGGTGAGTGTCAAACTTATGAATTACAGTAAACACTAATTCAATCAGTGCTTTAGGCTTACAGTGGTTTCTGGGGAAATCTGTTCTGCTAAAATATTTTTTTAATCTTATTTAAATATTTTTTTGAAGACTAAACCAAGTCTGATGTCAAATGACCTTTACAGACTTACCACAAGTGTATCTCGGATGCATAATACACTGAGGTAAATACCATTCTTTGTCAAAGCCACAATATTTCGAAGGTACATAGATACAGCATGAAAAGCATGTACTAAATATAAAATACTGTACTATTGTGGGACATTAAATAACCCCCTGTGGAAGTAATGAGTGTTAATGTTTTATTAAAAAAAGAATGAAAACTACCCACATTGCTGTATAAACTCTTATTTAATAAATAAACACACAGGAAAAACAAAAATGAAACATCCTCTCTGATAAATTAATGCACTATGCTACATGGACATTTGGAAGTAGCTGAAAAAGTCCTGTAAATAAGAAACCACAGGACCAGTGCAAGATTTGAAACCCTGATAAAAGTATACGTATTTGTCTATAGGGAAAACATTAAAGATATCAATTCTGTACCTTGTTACCCTCCACCAATGCCCTTCAATTGACAAAAAATACAAGAATGCATCATACATTTGGCTTTATGGACAACTTTTAAACAATGTGACATTGTTGCTTAGAAACCATTGCACACATTTACAGACTGAAAGATTTACATCACTTCCTTTAGGTATTTTGGACCAAACAACGTTTTGTTTTGCTTTTCAGGTTGCTTAACAACTAATAGACAAGTTAAGTATCAAGCATTCTGCAATGATTTCCCCCCCAATTGGTTTGTAATTGCTTAAAAATGGTTTTAATCATGAAGATATATATTTACATCTGGCAGCTAATCTACTGATTTTGCTGTGTGTGCATGACAACCAGAAAATATGACTAAATATATGTTCATGATTTGTTCCAAGGAGTCTGTGTGGGCCGAACACTGACTGCCTAACACTGTTCTGGCCATGCTATGCTGACGGTCTTGCCTGGGTATTTGATGGTAGCGTAACATTATTAGTTGCCATACAAGCTGTTAGGGGTGTAATGAACAAATAAATAAAAAGTATTCTCTGATTATCACTGCATTAGAGGAACCCCCGAACAGTAAGGGGAAGTGGTTTGGGTTGTGGCTAGTCTTCCAGGGCTAAATAACGGCAAATTTAAAGGCCTCATTTCACCTAGTAGAGATACTCCAAGGATGCTCTTCTACATTGAACCTCCTTCCTTTCAAACACACACAAGACATCATAATGCATTCATGTTATCCAGTATTCATACGTAGTTATATAAATAGTAGTTCATTTGGGATTAAAATAAGTCTTGTCATAGTGTCTGAAAACCTTCCATACCTATAAACTGAACTTTTTTGTGTTTGTTTTCTTCCTATTTACAGTACAACCAAATGTGTTAAAAAATGACTAGACATTCTTACCTTAAGTAAAGAAAAGTAAAAAGCATTAAATGAAAAGTCTCCAATGGCATTCAGCTCAAGGAACATCTTTTCAATAGGCAGCAATAGAAATTGGATCCCATTTCATTTCCTAACATACAACAACATGTTTACCAGGCTAAACCACTTTATACTTGTAAAGTTGAAAATGAACACCAGTGCCAGATGTTCACAGTACCCTTATCATAATAATACTAATAATAAGCCTGAAAATGTTTCCAAATACTGTTTACAGGTTATGAATGTTTGAACTACTGAAAATAAGATGTTCACCGTTCAGAAATTACCTCTTTTCTATTTGGTACCCATTTGAAGCAGGTCATTGTTATACTGGTATTGAGTGACTGCAGATGCAGATGTGGAGAATAAACCTATTGAAAATGGTATCCAACTGAAAAACAAAAATGCATTTTGTTGCTATGAAAACAACCTTGAATTCCTTTTAAAACTTTGGATGAGGTGCAAAAGGTGTTTTTAAAAGTGAAGGAAAGACAACCAACAGATATTGCACAAGTATAGCACTCTTAAGTTGCTAAACCAGAAGTGTGTCATTAATGACTGTTCAAGTCTGCCCACATCTAAGTGAAAGCACGATTAAAGAATACCAAAACAGCAGAAACGAAGGTCAAATCCAGCTAGTAAAGAAGAGTGATGAAAATGGTAAAAATTAACATCAGCAGTTTGAATGTTCTTCCTTTCAAATTGACAAATAAGTTACATCACCTTGAAATGGCAAAGCACAAAGGAAAGTCATTTATTCAATGTTTCAGAAAGACATTTGGCGTTTTGTTGTGCTTTTTCTCCATCTGTATAGCAACTACCCTTTCTAATAGAATCCAAAATGTGATCCTAACTTATTAACACTGACCAGAAATACATAATAGGGCAGGAGCGGAGATTTCCATTTCACTTGGTGAAGAGGTCCTGTATATATCAAACCATGTGAACGTCACTGACCCGATATCTAAACCATTGTAGATAAAGCACAGTAGTATTTTTTCTACCCTTTAGTGTAGAAGTACCATAAGCTACACTAAGTTAAATACTTAATGACTTATGTTGGTCACACTATTAAAATAACCTACTTGTGAAGAACACAGAGTACTGAATCCATTTACAAAAGTTAGTGATGCCAGTCTGTGTCAGTCAACTAATTCATCCATGTCTTTTGAGTCCGCTGGATCAGAACCAATAATGTCTGAGCCTTCCCCTTGGTGTTCAAGTATAGGATCTAAAATCAAACAGAAGAGGTTTAAACATTTTGTTTTCATAAAAAGCACAGCTCAAAGCACTGTGTTATACAATATACACTCACCTAAAGGATTATTAGGAACACCATACTAATACTGTGTTTGACCCCCTTTCGCCTTCAGAACTGCCTTAATTCTACATGGCATTGATTCAACAAGGTGCTGAAAGCATTCTTTAGAAATGTTGGCCCAAATTGATAGGATAGCATCTTGCAGTTGATGGAGATTTGTGGGATGCACATCCAGGGCACGAAGCTCCCGTTCCACCACATCCCAAAGATGCTCTATTGGGTTGAGATCTGGTGACTGTGGGGGCCAGTTTAGTACAGTGAACTCATTGTCATGTTCAAGAAACCAATTTGAAATGATTCGACCTTTGTGACATGGTGCATTATCCTGCTGGAAGTAGCCATCAGAGGATGGGTACATGGTGGTCATAAAGGGATGGACATGGTCAGAAACAATGCTCAGGTAGGCCGTGGCATTTAAACGATGCCCAATTGGCACCAAGGGGCCTAAAGTGTGCCAAGAAAACATCCCCCACACCATTACACCACCACCACCAGCCTGCACAGTGGTAACAAGGCATGATGGATCCATGTTCTCATTCTGTTTACGCCAAATTCTGACTCTACCATCTGAATGTCTCAACAGAAATCGAGACTCATCAGACCAGGCAACATTTTTCCAGTCTTCAACTGTCCAATTTTGGTGAGCTTGTGCAAATTGTAGCCTCTTTTTCCTATTTGTAGTGGAGAGGAGTGGTACCCGGTGGGGTCTTCTGCTGTTGTAGCCCATCCGCCTCAAGGTTGTACGTGTTGTGGCTTCACAAATGCTTTGCTGCATACCTCGGTTGTAACGAGTGGTTATTTCAGTCAAAGTTGCTCTTCTATCAGCTTGAATCAGTCGGCCCATTCTCCTCTGACCTCTAGCATCAACAAGGCATTTTCGCCCACAGGACTGCCGCATACTGGATGTTTTTCCCTTTTCACACCATTCTTTGTAAACCCTAGAAATGGTTGTGCGTGAAAATCCCAGTAACTGAGCAGATTGTGAAATACTCAGACCGGCCCGTCTGGCACCAACAACCATGCCACGCTCAAAATTGCTTAAATCACCTTTCTTTCCCATTCAGACATTCAGTTTGGAGTTCAGGAGATTGTCTTGACCAGGACCACACCCCTAAATGCATTGAAGCAACTGCCATGTGATTGGTTGGTTAGATAATTGCATTAATGAGAAATTGAACAGGTGTTCCTAATAATCCTTTAGGTGAGTGTATATAGTCAGGTATTCCCAAATCTCAGTACGTTCCGTCACAGCCATTCCTCTGACCTGTCAGTGTTGTCAAGGGCAGGACAGAGTCGTTGTCCATGTCTGTAGTCGGCATGAATCCATTGGGTGACGGGACGATGAGAACAGTGCCTTCTCCTATTGTTGATTCACTGACTTGCTCTTCCATTGTGGGAGAACCCAGAGTCTAGGTAAATAATAAAGGGACATTTTCTGATCATGTTCACATGCTGAAAACTGCCAAATGTACAATTATGCCATATCAGCTATCGGCATCTTAGATCAATGTATTTTCATGTCTACTGTAGTTTCTAATATGCCAACTTCAGATTCAACTTCAAAATTCTACCACACAAACATGTTATTACCGCAAATAATGAATATTTAAGCAGAATATACAGAGAATTGTGGCATCATATGACTGATCTGAAAGTCGCATGCTATTAGGGGAAGAAAGAGAGAAGAGATGCATAAATTATGTACCACTAAAGTCTAAAGAGAGAAGGGAAAACCCCCACAGACGCACATTTCAGATCAGATCCCTCGACATGCTTAAGCATCACTGCTTCTCCACAGTATCTGTTTCGATGTGCACTCTTGGCACACCTCGGTAATTTCTCTCCAGATACGCATTTTTAAATGTGTTGTTCAGATATGGCGTGAAGCTCCGATAACACAAAGCTAGAGAGTTTACCTGTGCTGTATATGTAGCAGTCAGGTCCTCCTGCCCCTCCTCTGACTGGAGTCCAGTCTCGGCCGCATCGTCCTTGGGCTCCTCCGTAGTGCCCTCCAAGAACTTCGCTGTTTCTGAGCCACTGAGGGACGCCTGGCCGTCCATTTGTCTCTGAGTGTCACCTTTGACATGGCCTAGTTTATCTGCGTGGATATCGGAGCTGAAGACGTCCACTTCAGGAGTCTCCCGAGTGCTTTCTAGGACAGAATGTTCCACCGTCAGGTCCGACTGGGTTATGGACTCCGGGGAGGTGATGTCGTCCGAAGAGACGGTCCGGATGATGACACTGGGGTGGGACATCTGAACAGTGACGTTTTCACTGGAGTTGAGTAAATTCTCAGGCTGGGTTAAGAGACAGAATTTATCTTGTGAATAGAAACAGCACCGCTTCAGTCACAGTAATTTCAACTAATCAGTTATCAATTCATATATTTTATCTATCTGTATTTAAAACAATACAAATTATGAAATTAGTTGTTTAGTTGTTGAAAGTCATGTTTAGTGGCTTATTTACTGAAATCATTTACCAGTTTATTTCAGCTCATAAAATAGCACCATCTTGTGGATTGTTTTCGGAACAGCTGACCATTGCAGATACTGAAGAAACAGGCAGATGACTTACAGACAGTGCATGAACAATGATCTGCTCTGGAGACGAGGGAGATGCCCCTGCAGTGAGCGTTACTGTGGGGCTGGTGGACAGAGTTAAAGGCAGGCCTTGGTTTGACCCAGTTTGGATGAAGTACGTCCCTGGAGTTCCTGTTGGCTGCAGGTGGAATGACTGCAAAAAAGAAATAACGAGACATTATGTATTTAACATCCAAAAACATCAAGCATTTTGATTCATTTATTCAATTTCATTTAAAGGTGTTGTCACTTTTATTTAAAACATGCATTCTGTACCAGCATTGTATGTTCAATTTGTTGAATAACATCTGCAGCAAGAAAACAGAGCCCTACAGTGTGTGGGTTTCTTGATATGTTGCTATTCAAATTGCATTTTGCATTAACAGAACAAGAAATCGATAGTTCTAGGTATTCAAATAAATTATCCAAAGCTTGTTGTGACTGGACTGCCATTTTGTCTTGAAAATTGATACTCACGGGTAAGATTTCGAAGGTCTGCAGCGTTCCTGTGTTTAGTGTTATTGTCTCTGTGTCATTAGCAGCAACTGAGGTATCTGAAGAAGCTTCACGGAAAAAAACATATATGGAGAATATCAATAGTCAATTGAAAAAAGCACAGCTGAATTGCAAATCATAAAAGTCAAACACTAACACTTCAATCTAATCAAACTGATGATATAGATAAGATGATATTGTTTACTTCAGCCGGGCTACACTTTAGGAACACAGGATTAGAGTCAAAACCGCTCAACAGTGCCGTGACCTTACAGACATGTGTGATCTGCACTGGGATCTGCACGGGGATCTGCAGGGCTGTCAGCGGGTTGGGAGAGATGCTGTTGCTCTCCTCCAGGTGAGCCACTCGGATTTGCACCTGCTGCATCGCGGAGGGAGAGGTGCTGCCGGCCCGCGACCCCAGACCGAATTTACTGTCCGGCTGTTGGTTCTCTACCAGATCCTGGAGGCCTTTGAGAAGAACTTCAAAACAAACATACCAATAATTACAAAACATGCTGAACTACATTTGTAGGTAACGCTGTGCTTCTGGTGAGTGTAGATGTAATGAATTCCTGCATGAGGTTCTCTCACACCTCCACATGGATGTTATAATAATAACAACTATACAATAACAGTCATTATGGGTGTTTTCAAGCTTCGTAAACCAAAAGGAAGAGGAATCAAAGGAAAACCTGTTACCAGGGAAAGGAAGGTCCTTGTGGTTCGAGACTTGTCTTTTAATCGTCCACCATTTGCTCCGCAGCCACTGAGGGGAGCGGACGCTGCTCCAGCCGCCAGACAGGATGTCCCAGTTAATGTCATTTTCATCCGCCACCTCCAGTTCAGAAATCCTGTGAGAACAGCCTGAAATCTAACACAGTTCCGTTGACAGTAGCAGCAAAGAAACGCACTGCACTCTGGGTAACAGCTTGCTGGCCAATCACAGTGTTCGTAACACCGTACACAAAACATTCAGCACAAGCACAACACTTGTGTGATGAGAAGAGACACGCAACAGCACTGTACCGTTTGATTAAATTCATGTCGTCCTCCTTCGTCCACTCCGTGCCGCCGCTCTGCTTCCAGTTGAGGTAGTTCAGCCACTTGGAGCGACACTGCTTCTCAGAGCGAGTGCCCACCAGTTCGGCCACCGAAGCCCAGGAGACCCCCTGGGTGACGGTGTGGCCGGGCTCCGTGCCCGTGAGCTCGTGGACCACCTCCGCCAGCCTGCGCTCCTCGTCTTCGGTCCACTTTCCTAAACCCAAACACAGTCAGCTCATGGGAAAAACACAGTTCAGCTCCTGCTCTGAATTCACACTCGGACTGAGAGAAGAGGATGGACAGTGATTCACTCCTGAGGCCCACAGCTGGTCCTAACATTTTGTGTTTACTACATTACACTTAAACATCACCAAAATAAAGTATTGACAGTGTCTGAGTAGAGGACATACCCGTATTGCAAGTGTCCTTCATTAGCCGACACCGGTCCTTTACAGACGACGCACTTCTCCCCAGCGCGGCACCAATGGTAGCCCAATCGTTGCCATGCTTTTCCCTTAGTCTTAAGCAGAATAGAATAAAATAGAATAAAAACCACCAACCACTCGCAAAAGTGTAAATCAACACATTATTATACAACTTTGATGAGCAACATTTCATACAATGCATAGAAGACTTAATTTTGTATAATATCTACTGCACAAATGCAAGAAGAAAAATAGAAGAAATTAATCTATTTCAGAAAATTATGTATTGCTACATAAAACTCGCTGGAATCATTACAAATCAAATGTATTTGCATATACAAACACCTAATGTATTTAAATCAGAAAAAATTATTAAAAAATATATTATTTACATGGTAACTTAACTGCAAGGCACTAAAATGATTACATGAGTGAATTTGTATATACATTTTTAATTATTATTATATGTTGCTTTGTTTAGAATCTAATTCTCTGCAGAATGAAAGTTATAAAGAAAATATTCAGCAAAGGAAAACAGAAAAACAATAATTCATAATATATTATTTATTGTTCATAATATGAATATGAGCAATAAATAATAAATGAATAGGAATAATATAAGGCTTACAATGAGATCTGGAGGCCCTGGTGTCTCGTGTCATACAATTTGCTATTAATCTAATCAATATGAACTTACTACTTACTCTTTCAGCTTGTCGATTTCTTCAGGGGTGTACCTATGCAACAATGAAACAAGCATTACAATCTAAATACACACACACACAAGTTACAACTGTGTGATTATAACTCAGATATATGGGGCCATTCAATAAAAAATAAAAAATAAAAAAATCGTATACCAAAGTGGATATATCATATCCAGATAGTATCCTTGGATCACTCGGTTATTAATGGACACCAAACCAGCACAATGGGTCGAATGGCCTCCTCTCGTTTGTACAATTACTTATGTTCTTATGTTCTTATATACCAAAGTGGATATTTCATATAGCAGAACAAATATGTCACTCTGCAAAAAAATATATATATACCAGAACAAATATGTCACGTTGCACAAAAAATATATACAAAGTCCCGTGGTGGAGATGTTGGGTTGGACATGCGCAGTGTGCCAGTTGGTTAGAGATGAGAGGATCCTTCACGGGGTCACAGGCATTAGAGCCCAATCTCTAACCAACTGGCGCACTGCGCATGTCCAACCCAGCATCTCCACCACGGGACTTTGTATATATTTTTTGTGCAACGTGACATTTTTTCTGCTATATGATACATCCACTTTGTTATAGGATTTCTTTTTTCTATTATTTTTTAATTGAACAGCGCCTCACACAGATAACCTAAGATTGTGTTGACCACTGCATGTTTTATGTCAACTAAGAAAAGAGGGGTTTTGTTTGTTTGACAAAATGATGCTGTTTAGGTCTTGAACAGAGGCCTGCTTTGTTAAACTGGGCCCTGTGGAAGAAGCACGGCCTGGACTGGAGGCATCAGCTCTGCTCACTGCGGAGTCATTTCAGCTGACGAGGATTTAAAACCCACTTACTTCCCAACGTGGTTTCTGTTATCATACATGCGAAGAACTCGTCTATAAACTGCAAAGAGGGGGCGGTTGAGCCCCCAGGCAATGCTCCTGTAGAAATCCTTCCTCTCGTCCTTGGACATTTCAAAGATAATCTCTGTGGGGTCCTGGATTCCCCGATTCTGTACATGAAGGAGGAACACACATAATTTCATCAATTCATATTTCTAAATTACTTTTTTTTAATGTACAATATGCCTACATAAAAAAAAAAAAAAAAACGTAACAGCTTTTGCTTTGAAAAAGGCCTCAATGTGACTGACACAAAACTCCTACTTGCATATTCACCTTTAAATATTGATCGATGTTGCTCATGAGGATATCTATCTCCTCCTTAGACCACATTCCCTGTTTCCACTTATGACCTAAGCAAAAGAGAAACAATTGGAAATTCGTATCTGAGATGTTGATTAGCAGTTGTTAATTACACGGGGAACATAATCTCTAATTAAAATAATGTAACTTTGTAACTCAGCTTTGAAGGGAAAATCTCAGATGTCAATGAATTTATATACCTGAGAACTCAAATATTATTCACAGAACCCTGAGTGTCAAATCCCAACTTGCTGTATTTTGGATCCCTGTCTTTCTGAAGTATTTGATTTCTTACTGTTGTGTATTATGACAGTTAAGGGTAAGGTAAGAAACATTGTCTTGTAATAATGCTGGTTGTTGTCTCTTTACAATACACGCATTTATTTGTGACAATTACAATGCATCACCAATGTCTATTAAAGCAGCATCTCTACCTTTATTCACTAGGGAATCCTTATCTTCTTTAGTAGTGAACCAAGCTTGGCTGACAGGGGACACATCCTCCGTCTTTTGGGGAGACAGTGATCCATCATTCTGAAGAATCTGGACATCAGAATAAATGAACTAATTTGATGTTGTCAAGGCCAGAAAAACACATTCAAAAGAACAATGCTCCGACAATCCAAATAAATGCACACTAAACAAAATGAATGTACGCCAAGGTTCTTTGATATACCTTTCCATTATTAATCACACTAAAACATACATTGCACTAAATCCTTTGCAGCAATATATTATCCCAAAATTAGGTTAATTATGTTATTTTCAGGAACATTTTTTGCAGCAATCGCACTTTTGTCCTTCCCTAATTTTCTCAACTCATAAATAAACTCATACTAAAAACTAGAACACCAGAAATCTAAGACAAATAAATTAACTAAATGTTTTTGTTTTCCAAAATGAAAGGACCATTAAACTGATTAATCATATTGATTTGCATACTGTTTGAAGAACTCATAAAGAGGTACACTAATTGTCAAGTATATTATGAGTTACTGAGAAGTGACTGTATGACAAATAAGTACATAAAAACAATTTAAATCAAAGAGCAATTGTCCTGTGAAATTGTTTGGAAATACTTTAGGAAAGCAGCAGTAGGACTATGACTCGAATGTTACCTGAATCTGTGCCACAGCCCCATCACTGATGTCACTCTCCGTCATCTCTGTGGTGGCTGTCATTGTCACCTCAAAACTCTCATCGTTCTCTGAAACTGGGGTGAACAGGAGTCATGCAACTGTTTTACAAGAAACGGCCTTCTTTATCAATTAAAAACAAAGCCAGTGATTCAATAAAATAAAGTATAATGTTTTGCTACCACCTCTCTCTCCCTAAAGATGTGTAACTGAAGACATTTTGCAAAGGCTGTATGTCTGTGACTAGATTTTGCAACAGCAATGAATAATCAACACTGTCTTACTGGGGAGTGTGACAACCGAAATCCTCGGTGCGGATCCAGACAAATGTTGGTCATCTTCTGTGGATAAGCGCAGTCTCTTGTGCGAAGTCTCTAAACTCTCATCCGACTCCAGGTCTTCAGTGTCTGTGAACAAAGCCAACCTAGACTCTTCATTCCAGCCTCAGAGCCGCATGCATCAAAACTCAAATCCTGTCAATTCATACTGATAATGAATAATCACGATAATATTCTAATTTGTATAATTGTTCATTGATTTTGTTTTTGTTATTTAAAGCTTTTCAGCTCTATACTAGGCACAGAAACGATATTGCTGTAAACTCACCATTCTGCGGGCAGTGGAGTATAATGCTCCCGTCAGTGTCCTGAGTTAATGTAACTGAGTTTACGGTTTCCAAAGTCACTGTGCCTGACTCATCCTCAATTGTGTTCATACTCAACCTGAAAAAAAAAAATATATATATATATATATATATATATATATTAGACTGATCCACTACATCCAATTCTTCTAATTCACCTTTTGACAGTTTTTTCTTTCTTTCTCTAATAACTGATTTAGCCATAAGCAGGCTAATTATTGTGCAAACTTCTTTTAAATCTGTTGGACAGACTATGCGAGTATGTATGCTGTTGTTACACTTCAGCATTGAATGAAAATAAATGAATACTACAACCCCACCCCCTTTTTTTTTTGCTGTGACAAGACAAGACAGATGTGCTGGGACCCCCCCACATCTAGTGCAGTCAATTGCCTACTATTGTCAGCTTACATGTTCAAATGGCAATGTTTTCTACTATTGCAAAAAATCATAGTATTTTGTAAGTATTTGCGGTGGGGGATGCAAGATCTCAACAACCAACATCACACCCAGTTGATCATAATTTCATTTATTCTGCACTTCTCCTTTTATAGGAAGGAAACATTTGCTGCTTCTGTACTAAAACATGTTTCTTCGTTCAGGACGTGTGACACCTTCCCAAAATGAAGGTGATCAAGAACAGCAGACCAATGCACTCGCTTTGTGTTTAATAAACCACATCAGCTGCCCACCGCTCCCAAAAGTCTGCTGAACACAGTAGACTTCTGAAACACAGCAATCAAAGTTGGCAGTGCCTACTGCAACATGACAGGGGGTGCGTTTAATTGCCAAAAGCTGTGTACGTGTTCGCGCAATATAAAGACAATAAGTGCGGGCTATCGACCTGAACGGCCGGCGCCCCTCCTCCACAGGACAGCCTGTTTTACTAGCGATGCCTCTTCGTGCTGTACGGGCGCTTGTGACAGGCAGACGCGGTGCACAGAAAATGAGATTCTTTGTGCACTTTTGAAGTCGCCATGTTTCCAATTTGTGCAAATGCACAGAGACAAAAACAAGAGACGCCATATTCGCGGCGCTGTGGAGGCAGGGCAGGGCAGGGCGCTGCGGGCGCGGGTGCGGGTGCGGGTGCCAGTCGCGCTCCCCGGGGCTCACCCCTGCGCCGCCCGTCCCCATGGAGACGCCGAATTTTCGGTTGGGTTGTTACTTACTTCCTGCTCTGGGTCCGGGCACTTCGCAGGACCAGGATGAAGAGCCGAAATGCCAGGATGGAGGAACACGCCGAGCTCGCCGCCAGATACCGGAAGTGACTGTACCGCCATGCTCAGTCACTTCCTGTTGCCGGGAGTGTCTTTATTTCTTTATTTCTTTATTTCTTTCAGCCTGTATTGTATTAACAGCGTTTACAGTGTAACGCTCCTCTGTATAGGGATCATGTTTGCTTTTGTTGTTGTTGTTGTTGTTTTTTGGTGGGATATACAGCTTTACATTTTAAGTTGATGTAGATCAGTGTCTTAAATTAAGCCCCATTATAATTAGTTTTTTGGTT
This sequence comes from Amia ocellicauda, assembly GCF_036373705.1. Taxonomy (NCBI): domain Eukaryota; kingdom Metazoa; phylum Chordata; class Actinopteri; order Amiiformes; family Amiidae; genus Amia; species Amia ocellicauda. The sequence goes on along the minus strand of NC_089864.1, from coordinate 20,343,600 downwards.
GTTGTTATTATTATTATTATTATTATTATTATTATTATTGATGATGATGATGATAGCAATGACAATAATAATGTAATATATATATAGGAAAAGTTTAGATCTTATCTCCTTTTTTTAAGATAATTTTAAATTATAATTTCAGCACAAGGAAAAAGGAGTGACATCATAGGTTGTTAATACAGTCTTATTATTCAGGAGGATGAGCAATAATAAACCAACACATATTCGGATTATTATTATTATTATTGGTAGTAGTAGTAGTAGTATTTTTATTTTCTGGTAGGAGTCAAAGCCAAGCCACGATTCCTCACCTTGAAAGAGTGGGCATGCAAACATTTCGTGTAAAAAGATTAGATTATGGAACAATAGAATACAGGTAATAATGCATTGTTGAATTTCTTTTTTAATGCATGTGACAAATGTTTTGCTAATCTTATGTTTTGGAGTTAATTTTGTGCTTGTAGTTCATAGCCCAACACCACGTTAAAAAGACTAGAGAGAAAAAGTAGATACTCAATCTAATATGTGGGTCAGGGTGACCTGGACAAATGGATCAAGGTGACTGACAAATTGAGCAGTCTGACCCTGATGGAAATATTCTACATCCGCCACTTGGGGGCAGGGGAATAGAGAGAGCTGGTGGAGCAGGCAGCAGGGTGGGGGGAGAAGGAGAGGAGAAGGACTGAAGATAGGAGGGGGCTGACAGGTGGAGAATGGAGTGTGGAAAGACAGATGCGACCAGTTTAATTTGATGTGTGCAGAGATAGGCAATGAGGGAAGTGTAGAAAGACAATAAGGAGATCATCATTTCTTGTTGGTATTTTTGTGAATATTTGGTCTGCATAACTGAGAGTGACAATAGCATTATCTGTATTGTTATGAATGACTGTAATTCTTTATACATGCATTATATAAACATCAAGGATTTATAAATGGCTCAAGTTTTGCAAATGAACCAAGCTGTTTTAATTAGATGTCCCCACAAGGAATGCCCAACCCTTTTATTTTTTTCCCCTTTATAATTGCATTTTTATGATTTGTTTTGTCACCACTTATCAAATGTCCTGACAGATCCCTAGACAAAGGAAACCACTCCCTAAAAGTTTCACTGTACAGTTATCAGTTTTAACAGGGTGTGTTCCCAGAGCCAAACACAATACCAATACAATTTCAAGCTGGTCAAACTACTCAGCTAGTTGCTTTATTGTTTGCATACAGCTTTGTATACATGCATACACACTCACAAAACTATGTATACCTCTCCACTGTTCTAATGGCTGTGGTCACAATGTGTGATCAAGAAATCCAGATTGCAAGGAAGATATTATGATTATTTCATTTCCCTTATGATTTTAAACTCAGTAATTCAGTGTTGCATTTAAAAAAAGACATACAAGTAAAACCTGATATTTAGATCAACCGAACTGTGTAAGTTATGAATTGCTATTATTATAAATTAATATTCATACTAATACAAGGTAATAATGGACAACTGGTGAACTGACAATGCATACAATGTTTAAATCGTTAAAGAGTTACATACCAGCATTGTACAAACAATGACATCTACCGCAGCTGGGATGGGTCCAGTTGGCAAATAGAGCCTTCCTCAGAATACAAAAATGTATTTACATTATACTATAAAATTGGTATTTCATTTTGTGACAAGGTATTTCTTTCCTGCTTCACTCTTTCTCAGGTTTATATTTTACATTGATGTTTTTACATATGCTTTTGCTCACTAAAAATTCTATTAACATAGAAACAAATTTGTACCTAGGTTATTTTTCATTGTATGCTTATGTCTTGTTAGGGTACTTATAGAAGTGAACCTTTTCATTTCAGTTTGGATAGAATTAAAATGAATTAAAACCAATAATATCTACAATTAATAATTATGATCATTATGGTCACACATTTTTTTTTTCAGTCTCCTCAGGCTGAAGTGTTAGCCTGGCATTTATTTTAAATGACATGTATTATTACAAAAGACAAAACAAATTACTTCATGCAGATTGTACTGTAATAAAAAATTGACTATTTACCTTGTGATCACACACTGTATCATACATTGCTGTACATTAGCCTAGTCGTACAAACTAGAGTAGGTGAGTGGGATGTTTCAAGTAATGTAAATGTTGGAATGTACTGCAGATGTTCCCCCTTTTTGAATGTGGGATTGTTTACATTCACAAACAATCCCCACTGTGCATAATCTCCTGTGTTGTTGAAAAGAAGAAAGAATAACACCATCTTTACTGTTTTCCCCCACAGTTATCGACACAGCAACACTGCATGCTGTCTAATGCTGAGTAAGGTTGTGAAATGCTGACACCCAGTTTGCCTTCATAATAAGGACTAGAATTGCTGTGGGGAAGACAAACCTGGTCTTTTTGTAGTTTTTCTTCTATCCAGGAAGTTGTGACACGACACATACTTAAACACTCAAAGAGTATACATGCCAGAGTTTGACATTGGCCATTAAGTGGTCATTTCTAACTTTCAAAGTTTTAAATGTTGCTTATATGCTAGAATAGATCTGGAGATAAATCTTACTTAAACACTATAGCAAAGACACATAAAAGCACAATTTCCTGTTACCATGCATGTTTCCCTTTAAGTATTATTTCTTCCCTTTGCAACCAAACATTACCATAATTATAATTGCCACATAATTGTAGTAAATATTGTGATTCTTTATTATTATTACATTTATTACATTCAATTAAATTTGGAATTCACATGCTAGAAAGTTCAGAAATATTGTTCAACAGCTTAATCCCCTTGGTATACTCTTCAGCAGCTCAGCAATTACTGTCTCATACAGTAAGTCTCTGTTGTAACAGCAGCATTAATTTCTAAAGAGCCCTGGGATGAATTCAGATGATAACCAAGTAAATAATTCATTTTATTATTTACTCAGATATAAGACAAGACTCTACAGAACAGTATGATTGCGTTTATAAATGGATTATACCAACTGCAAAAGATTTAACATCTGCTTCTCCCTTCATGGGATTTAATCATTTCTCAATCTAAAAATTCCACTGATGGATGGAAAGAGAAGCCTGTTACTCTTTGTAGCAATAAATAGATGGTTAAGTAAGGGATATGTTTATGTGTCCAGCAATCAAAACCTGGCCTGAATGAGAGCCCACTCTCTGTTTATCACACAACAGGTCAGCTTACTTTCCTAAGCTGATGTGGGAAATTTAGCCTGCCATGGAAACAGCTGTTCTAATTAATGGAGTACAGCCTTCGGATGCTATTTTTATATGGACTTTTATATCTGTCTCTAATTGACATGCTCTTTGAGTTCGTTTAAGAATCATTTTGATGTGCCCAATGTTCTGCTGATGCTTTTTACACTATATACTGATCATTGATTATGACGATGCGTTGCCATCATTTGTAGATGATAAAAGTCTGTGATTCACCTACATTAGTTATGATTTTGGTTACTCATATATATCTTTGTGCAAGGCATGTTTTCCAGCACACTGGACTGTATATTGGTTCAGCCCAACACAGGTTTAATTTCACATAAACTGAATTGTTATTACTAATGGTTGAACACTGTGCTTTTAAATGACAATGCTTTAAGTGTATTGTTTTAAATACATTTAGTTAACAGAACAGTATGTCAGCAAATATTTGTGTTCCCTAGTTGACTAATAGGTTACCAATTAATAATGAACAGACACAGTTGGGTCAGTTGCATACGTTCCAGACACATAGTCATTGAAACAATATATTTAAATCAGGGGAGCTCTGATATCCAGCATGTGTTCGTGCTAATTTCTAACCCCATCTAACTTTTTAAGAGTGGAAAACAGTTAAGAAAGATCTAAATCAATCAAATGGGTTAATTCAATGGTTCAATAAGCCTCAGTACATTCGAGTTCAGCTGGAACAAAAAACAGACACAAGGTTCCTGTGTGGCAAGGATTGAAACCCCCTTTATTTATTTAGACATTTATCTTTCCTCATTATGCTTTGAGTTATTTTTTGTTCAGCTGGCTGGATGCGTTTTGTTTCAAGTGTTTTTGTCCATGTCTTTGAGGCAGTTTGATATTTCGTAAGAGAGATAATTTGGCTTAGATATTGTTTGCATCATTGAGATGCTTGATTAAAAGGGGATGATAAAGCCAACGCTTTTGTTTTTCAGAATGTTTGTAGTGTTTTATCAGAACATTTATGACATTTTGAAAATTGCCAGTTTCCTTACTCAGCCTTTTATGATCAAACTGCATTTTTTGGTATATAACGTTCTTGTAGGGTCTTATGAGGTGATATGTTAAAGTGGCATATTGTCAGTGTCAATAATTGGAGATGTAATATCTGTGTCGATTAAATTAAATAAACCCAAAGCATACAACAAATAGTGAAGTACCTAAATGTAAAAAATAAAATAAGCTATAGCAGGAGCTCCAAAATAGCTCAGTAGGTAAGATCATCTACTCTTTTGTCCTATAACCCCAAATCATGGTTTTGTATCTGGCCTTTGTCATTGAATGGGGTAGTGAGCCAGGGTTTTCTGTGAGCCTGCAATGTTGCCTGCCCACCCCATACACCCATGTTTAGACACCAGTCAACAAGTACAATGCACAGACACAAACAGCCATATCTGAATTATTGAACTTGTGTGAGCGTCTGATACAGATGGTAATGCAAAAGTCTGATATTAATACTAACAGGTGTTCTGGAAACAGAGGGTAATTGTAGTGAGTTTTGTGGCACTCATTTTAATATGTCAGGGGTATGTATCAGCCCATCCTATGGGTGGCTCAGCTGGTTTAAGCACTCTGCTGACAATACATGGAGCTTGGGCTTTAATCCACATTCGCTCCCACAGACCCATCAGAGTAGTAGGTCATGGGCAATCCCTGTATTTATATAATACATGATCCTTATATGTGCCAGCGTCCGTATTTATATATGCATTCTTGTTTATGAGGACACTGTTTGTATGTGCAATGTGTAATTATGAAATTCACTTGCGCTTGCCCTGACCAAACCCAGTGACGTCACGATCGGTGTGTCCATCAGAAGCCGGTGGATGTCGTTCCGAGCGGAGCCGCCAGACAGCGGGGCGGGTGACGGGAGGTGTGTGTGCGCTGTAGTGAGGACAAGACCCAGACACACAGCCCCCCCATATGACATGGAATTGAAGGGAAATGCGAAAAGACGGTGTTTTTTCCCAGCGTTTGGTTTCATGCCGTCCTCCGCCGGGCTGTGCTGCGCTGTCCTCGGCGCGCTGCTGCTCCCCTGGGCGGCCGTGCAAGCCAGGGATCTGCCGCCGTGCAAAGAGGTGAGTAAGCCCTGCTAATGCTGGCCAGCGCAGCCTGTCACCGCTGTTTATTGTGATGTGCTACATTGCTTCTAGTATTTCCATCGCCAAAGAAAGCTTGCAAATGGTTTGGCAGTCAGTGCATTGCATGGTGCATTGCTACAGAATAATCCTGAACGGCACAAAAATAACAATGTAATGATTACGTGCATGTTTTAATATCACGGGAATCTACCATTTAATTAAATAAATGAAACATCTATCTATCTATCTATCTATCTATCTATCTATCTATCTATCTATCTATCTATCTATCTAGGTAGCTAGCTCTCTACGTAGATCTACATCAGGACCCAGTTTACATCCAGGAATGGCTCATTTATCCTAACAATGAATACAATATGCGCTTATTCACTTGCTTGCACGTTAATCGTACATTCTCATGTGACTTCACATCGGTTTATTAAAATGATAGAAAAAATATATTGTCTTTGCCATGCATGTATCCGATCACGGTTGACATAAGATGCATGTAATGAATGCACACACATCACGCAGTGCCCCGGAGGCCAAAGAAGCCCCCAACAGGGTCCCATGATGGCCTGCCATCCAGTGAAATGTCCACCTCCGCTCCATCTACAGTCACAGTGTGTGTGTTAGTATGACTAATATAACCACTTTTCACCCCCCCAAGACAATTCTTAAATGAATCTTTACAGCACTTGTTTTATAGACTGCCTGCTGGTAAAATCCATTGCACAACATTCTCCTTTTATAACAAAAGCCAAACTGGGATTACATGGATTCTAGAATAAACAACCTGAGGAGTGCAGAGGAGATTAAATAAAGCAGGACAGGAGTAAATGCATACATATATAATACATCCCAACACGATGTTGTTTACCTGAGACCCAGAGGCAGTTGTTAAAAAGATCTTCACAGTGGGAAACCTGAAGATGAGCAAAAAGTGCACTGTGAATAAAGTAAACAGGGATGCCATGAATACTGACTTGGTTATAGTTTATTCTTTGCCCCTTCTCTTCTTCTAGGGGCAATTTTCTTTCTTTGTTTAATTGTATGTGTCATTATCAATGTGCACAGTAGTTCCTCATCATCTTGTTCTGTCTCAGGTTGTCTGTATTCTAGGAGATCCTCTGGAACGCTGGCAGAGAAAACGTATTCATACTTTCTTGCCAAATGTGTTGGTACTTTACATGAGATGAACTATCTTCATGTGTTTAGCATCCCATTTAGTGTGACATTAAGGTTTTTGCATCCCTCTTTATCCGTCAACATGCTTTATCCAAATTTCCATTTCTGGTGACTGCTGCTGAGCTGTGTGACTCAGGAGGATGGAGTTGCTTGTGGTCTAAACTGTGTTGTAATAAGGGTTGCTATGGCAAATGCTCTTAGGGGCAAATTCGTCCCTGATGATTTTTAATCCCCGCCTGAGGTAGACGAGTCCCCACAATATACTTGTGCATATTTACATGAATATATATATATATTCTTTCAAATTAACATATTTGATTTTGATAGAAGGATTTCAGCCTCTTTATAAATGAGAAACTATTGCCTAAACTGATTTTGCATTGTATCATACAGATACAGAACATACAGACGTGCATCCTCTGCTAACAGCAACAATAAACTGAATACTTACTCTGTATGATTATCTCCTCATAGAGAACCAACAATAGAACAAGACTTTTTTTTTTTTCAGAAACTGGTGGAACGGGCTGAATGACAAATTGTGTGCCTTTGTTCTGTTTGTTTTAGCGATCAGGAAAGTAAATTTACACAATAGAGAAAAGGAAACGCATTAAGGAAATGGGGCTATATAAGTGCACCCTGTCAGCATGGGTAGGTTTATAGTACGGCAAAAACGATTGTGTGAAATATCAGAATCTGACATGGAGGAAAAAAAGTTGAAAAAGAGGCTATAGTTCTGACACATAACATTAGAAAGAAAAAATAATTTATTAAGAGAAAGCTTAGAAGTTTCATTTATATTATATAAGTATCCATATTTCCTAGGAACTCGAGTAGACCCATTAGTGTAATTGAAAGTATTTAAGCATTTTATTATTTGCCCCATAATATTATAGTGATTTCTGATTTCTTGTTACTCCTTGTTAAGAATGGATTTGAACTGGTATGTTAGTCTTTCAACTGCCTTTTCCTTCCTTGTATTCTGTGACAATTGGACTGATGAGGACACAGCTGAGCACAGACCTCTCACTCGTGAATGCATGAAACACTGAACGTGAAGCATGGAAGTCAAAGTCCATTATCTGGATTTCAGTGGACAAATATTGTACACATTCCCACCTTCCCTCATTGTTATTAGTGTTTGTATTAATTTGGAAAGATATGAGTGGTGCTGGGCAGGAAGGCAAAAATGGCACACCTGTTTGCTAAGGAGAGTTTTACCTTCTCTGCTATTGATACTGGGATACAAATCAACATATTGGTTTGTTTAGGTCTTATTACAATGTTTGATGCCTCAGATTTATTAAAAAAGGGTCTCCTAGTATTTTCACTATTCAGAGCATTAAAAAACTAAACTGCTTTTATTTGTGCTGTATGTCAATGAAAAATGAAATATAAGACTGGGATACTGGATAATGTTTGCAGGGTCGAATTGTAATGCGATTAGCTAAATGCGAACAGTCATTCAGTACATTGCGTCTGCAGAAATCCACAGCTGAAGATCATTCATGTGTTTATTTCTTATATCTTGTAATACATTCGTTGAAAATGTACATTTAAAACTATAAACAATAATAATTATTTCACAGAGCAGTGTTATGATTATTAGCTCACTTGTAAGTTCTCCTGCTCAGAGGCAGCCATTCTCTGGAGTTTTTCTCCCTACTGTTTTTACACTGCATCCTTTTGTATATAATTTCCCTCTTTTATACCAAAACAATTTCCCGTTTTGGGGAAAGGAAAGAAGCAGTGAGTCATCAGTGTCCGTAAATTCTCCCACATTGTGCATTAAGTGACCAAGTTTCCAAGTCATTTGTGAGCCCTGGTTATGCATTGATCAAAAACTTTTCTCTTAAGGAAAATGGGTAGATTTCTTCTAAACAGTGTGCCATTTCTTCCAAATGTTTCATCCCATTTTTTCTCTTCTTTTGATTTCCTCCATAATATCTCTGTCGGAGCCTATTTATTGTCCAAGATAGACATAACTTTGAGTTCTTCAAGTATCTGTTGATCTACTTCAGTTTTCTTAGATTTAACAAAGCTGTTAAACATGACTTTGGTTTTACTCAAGTTCATTTTAAGTCCAGTTTTCTTGCATCAGAGAGTTTTTGAATTTGAAGCTGCAGGTCTTCAAATGTTTTTGCAAATATGACAGTGTCATAAGAAGACTTAAGTTGTTCAAATAAGCTCTGCTTACTAGTTTGCCATTTAAACTTTTGTCTCTTTCTCATGTATGACGTCTCCCAATAGTGCTCGAGTAGCACTCTCTCTGGATAGTAACATTTAAATTTGAGGGTGACTGAAAAGTCTGAGAAAGATCTGCTATTGTTTGATGTCATGATTTTTTTTTTTTTTATCAAACAGTATCAGTTGCCTAGATTTCAAGAACCTTTCTGAATGTGACATAAACCATTTATATAATGTCAGGAGTCTCTTGACATTACCTGACACAATGGCCCCATTTCTTCTGAGATTGGGGAGTCTGTGTCACACTCGTAATGTGATTATTCACATTGCAGATTATGCAGATTAATTAATCCATCAAGGGAAAAGAACATCCGTGCCATGGATGGGTTCCAATCACAAAAAATACTTAAAAGTACTTTAATATTGAATGAAAGTCAAACATATAAATATTTAGTACAAATGTGTACAAATTCTGCTTTTAATCTCCAATATGGTGTCCCATGGTGACAGACATCTTTTTACTTGAATACACCTGTATAGCCCTTTGGCTGTAATTTCTTTGAGTGGTATGTTTTATAACACTGAGAAAAAAGATGAAGCCATTGAACCGTTGCTAATTCCGGGCCAGGTGTTGTTTTGTATGTGGTATATAGGGGTGTGTGGTCTAATGACATCACAGTACTCACCTCCCTAAGGGTACGTAGTGCTGTGCGTCCAGCATTAAAAGCATGACATTTGAATGTGAATACATTTTTAAATATGCAGCTTTCTTAAAAAAATATAAATAAGTTGCCTGTCCTCTTATATTTAAGTATTATTTTGGATAAGAACTGACTCGTGGAAAGGATGATTTTCTCCTGTAAATTGTCAGTTTAAATTAACACGATTATGTATACTGACCTGCATTTAAAATTGCCAGCATCGTTTATGAAATGGTAATAATCCTGACCCCACACGACCTGCAATTATTTTTTCAGAGTAATTTGATTGCTCTAAAGAACTTTTTTTTTCTATATCCATTGAAATTAATGCAATATAATGTACAAATATTGGACTACATTTCTCTATTGAACTATTAAATGATGTAATGCATTCCTGCTGTCTCTCAAAATTCAAAAAGCTGGCAAACGTGTCTCTGTCCGGTTGAACCTTAAAGGATTGACTGAAAAAGACCAGTTACAGAGTCCTCTACCTCAGAACCATATGCTTACACGTGAGAGTATCATTGAATCGGTGGTTTCAGTTTTTGTATTTTTGCTAAAAGATAACACGTTTCCTTGCCATATTTTTCAAGGACTCGTCAAAACCACCTACGTCTAGATCAAAAGCCCAGAGTGCTTAAGGATGCGAAAAATAGACTCTGCTGCCAGGAGTCTTCGTGATTTCTGCTTATCAAAACCATTCTTATACTAAACCACATTGGCACATTGGCAAGAAAATAACTCAAGCCGTAACATATTTGCACCTTCCTTGTTATGATTTATGTATTTTATTTTAAATTCTAAGGACCATTATTTTTAATTTATTTTTATTTTTTTCCGTGTGGTTTATTTTATTATTTTATTATTTTATTATTATAATCTGAACATTTGATTATTTGTGTGTGTTTGTGTGTATGTATTTAAATATTGTGCCTTCTCTGTTTCATGTTTCCGAATTGATCCAGGAACTTAAAACAGGCAGTTATTGAAGAGTCCCAGTGCATTTGCACCATCAATTAAATAAAGACATGCCTTCTAATGTTCCATATGTCCAGAACCCACAAAATGATTATCTTGTTTAATTCCTCAGTTAATACATTCAGCCTGGTTTTTAAAAAGCTGCTTTTGTAGATGTATATATTAACTATAAGAAAGGTTTTACTCCTTATGGGTCATGCATGTTAGTCCATAAATTAGCTGTATTCCATTCTGTAAAGGACTAATGTACTATTTTAGATTACACAGTGAATTTACACGTGGAAATACATATTTGATAAGAAATTCAGCCAGGGGATTAGCTTCAGGGTTAGAGTTGATATCTTCTTCATTTACATCTCCCAGACTGGATGGCACAGTCTGTAGAAATTGTAAATGGTATTGTGACATTCTTACACTCAAGTACTGTTACATTTTGGCAAAATAGTAATTAACCTTAAAGGCATATTGCCATCATATACTGGTACCTTATTTCTTTTTGAAACATTGAACTGACTGTTTATTTATTTGTATTAATTTAAGTAAGTCACCCACGTTTTTCCATAAGTTCAAAGATTAATGAACAAAAATCGTAGGTCTTCTAATCAATGTTGAAATAAATACTTCATGTAATCTACTTTTTGTTTGCCCTGTGTTCATTTACTACTAGTCCTAGAATGCGAGTATATGCAATGTAATTTTTTCTGCAGGACTTAAGGGCTTTCTTTCTAACTAGACTGTAGAGTATTATCAGTTTCCTGCATAATCCCTCATTTCCTTCCTACTTTGTGAACCTCTTCACGTAACTGGTGAAGGAGGAACAGATCTTTGCTTTAAAAGTGATACAAGTTTGAATAACAGTTAGTCTGGTTTTTATTTTGTGTGTGTGTTTTTGTTTCACTTTGTTTTTAAGAAGAGTCTCAAATACTCAGTTCCTGTTCTTGTTTAATGATCTAAATGCAGCCAATTGCAATGCTTTTGTTTTAAGACTTTTTTAAGATGTAGCTGGCAAGGACAAAGATCAGCACTTCAGTTTCAGTACAGACATCTTTGTAAAATCATCTATAATCTTATTAGCTCATAGCTGTGCATAGCTGTGTGGCATTGAAGACCTGGCATAAACATAAGTGCATTTTGCAGAAAAAATGTGACAGGGAAATTGGGAATTTTGTATGTTGTAAAGTGTATATTTTATCTCATGAAAAGCACAGTATAGAGTTCCTGAAACGTGTATTGTATCGTTTGTATTTCTAATGCTTTATGCAATGTTATGAGGATAGTTTAGATAAATATGCTCTTAATGCTAAGACTTTATTGGTTAAATAGACATTGCATAAACAAGTGAACACATTTATAAAATATTATTTTCTATCCAATTAAGTGTGCATGTTTTTACCCTCAAAGCAACTAACACCAACAGTTATTCACAGTTTTCACATGTATAGTTTATTTCTTATGTATTTAATCTTGTTTCTGTGTTCCTTAAGGTTTTAGTGCTTTTTTGGTTTATTTTAACCTGCTCTCCTTTTTTTCTACTTCTACAGGATAATCTATTTCAGGTGTTCACATCTAAGTAATTACACCATTTCTAAGATTAAGTCTATTTTATATTCATATCTAAAAAGGGAAAACTCCAATCATCGGTCTCATTTTGTAATATTTTACACAGCTTCTTTTGTTGCAGAAAATGGCTAATTATTCATTTAGAGTTAAAGCAGGTTAAGGGTCTTGTTTATTACAGAAATGTGGAAGTAAAAACAACTATTTAGCAGTTTATATTTTAGCTATTTTAGCTAAAAGAAGCTTATGGTTAAATTATTCCTGATGTTATTGTTTGGTTCATTTTATTACAGCTCCTTAGAGTATTTTACAATTCTGCTTTCCCTTTTACTAAAGCCCTTCCCTTTTTTGGAATACATTTTGGAAGTTATAAAACTGTAGAAAGCTTATTTAAAATGGCAAACTATCCTTAAACTTATTTCTTTAGATACTGCACAGTAGTCCTATTAAACTGTAGAAAGCTTATTTAAAATGGCAAACTATCCTTAAACTTCTTTCTTTAGATACTGCACAGTAGTCCTATTAAAACCTAGGAGGTTTAGCAGAAAGAACTGTCTGCTTGATGCACTGATACCTGAAGCATTTAGTTAACCACAAGGCACAGAATGTCAATATATAAGAACAGGACTACTTGTCCTCGGATGTGTTGGGCACAATGGAAGCAGTTCAGGCCCGCTGGCTCCTCTAACAGGAGCTTAACTATTAAGGGCAGGCATGGCACTGTGAGTCCCAACTGTGTAAAAGATAAGTCATTACAGTAGAAAGTGTCTAATGTTCTCTGGGTGACAAGTTTTGATTTTAGCTACGCTGTTAGTAGTCTGCAGTATTATATTTCACCAGTCTTTCAGTTAATCGGAGGATTTGTGCCTTTCGTCTTTATTTCTTTAACACCATGAAGAATTGCAGGTGAAACTGGAGGAAGAATGTTTTAAAATAAATGCTGTCCCCCTGCCCCCTTTGAACACAGACAAATAGACAACAGAAGTTTATTAGCGCCACAATTAGTAAATTTTAACATTGTAATTTTACAAATGGAAGGTTTGATGTGCTAATTACTGAATCAGCCCTAGCTTCCTCTGACTTATTCCAATGTCCTTGTTTGACATTGAGTGTAAATATTGGCAAAGTGTCCTTTCATAGAATATTAATTAAATGGGCAATATTGTGTGATTAAAGATAATTGCTAATCTAAGTTTAAAAAAACAATAACAAAACATTGTATTTTGGGTCCAGTGGACTGTTATTGCCAACTTGGAGAATATAGCACTCTAATTTTGTTTCAGCCTAGGCTTTGATGACCAAGGATGTTTTTCAAATGAGTTCAAAATCAATTAAATAAGTAAATATTTTATGTGTAGTGGCTGTTATAACAAAATGACACACATTAGTTAATACCATATGGTATGATTATACATTTAAACCAAATAGATTCACCAATAGTTCTGTTTCGCTTCATACTATTGATCACTTGTCCACCAGTATGACACAACTCAGGACAGGAAATAAACTAATGTATCAAGACATAGAGGTCTCGGTAGATTTATTGGCATTAGCTCTGCACAGTGTAAATTGTTAGCAGTGTTTTATTAAGTTCAGCAGACCCTGAGTAATGCAGTGTAAGCTGTTCGTTTTTACCTGTTTAATGGAGAGGTGTTTGTTTTAGGCATCAGTGCTGTGATGCAAATAATTAAGGGATTTAATTGACGGAATAATCTGTTTATTGCATGTGTAAATGTGTACATTTGTAAATAGGTGCTAATAACCTTAGAAATGTCTCATTCAGGGAAAAGGGTCTGATGCATTGGTTGTACAGATTATACATTATAGATCCTCCTGGGAATTTTCTATCTGCAACATATTCAGCATTAAAGAGACTTTTCTTTTCCCGTACAGTACTTAACTGGAGGTGAGACGATCTCACAACTAACTGAGCACTTGTTTGGTGGAAACTCAGGCCAGTGCAGTACTATTATATTAATGATCTGGACTCTGGGATAGTTAGCAAACTTGTCAAATTTGCGGATGATACTAAAATGGGTGGCTCAGCAGATACAATCTCGGCAGCACAGGCTATTCAAAGGGACTTGGATAATATTCAGTTGTGACACCTGGCAGTGAAATCAAGTGCAAGGTATTACATGCAGGTAACAAAAATGTCCACTATAATTACACTATGGGAGGAATAGAACTGGAAAAACTAACACAACAAAAGACCTAGGAGTCTACATGGACTCCTTACTCTCCCCATCCAAACAATGTGGGGAAGCAATAAAAAAGGCAAACACAATGTTAGTGTATATTGTCAAAAGTGTAGAGTTGAGAACAAGGGCAGTGATGTTCAGACTGTACAATGCACTAGTTAGCGCTCATCTGGATACTGTGTACAGTTCTGGACTCCACACTTCAAGAAAGATATCGCTGCTCTAGAGGCAGTTCAGAGGAGAGCAACCAGACTCATTCCAGGTCTGAAGGGAATGTCCTACTGAGAGACTGAGGAACTGACCCTTTTCACCCTGGAACAGAGGAGACTACATGGGGACTTGATTCAAGTCTTCAAAATCATGAAAGGCATTGACCACATCAAACCCGGGGACACAAATGGAAATTGGGCTTCAAGGCATTCAAGACAGAAAACAGGAGACACTTCTTCACACAGAGAGTCGTCACAATCTGAACAAACTCCCCAGCGATGTGGTAGAAGCTGAACATTTCGGAACATTTGAAAATAGACTGGATAGGATCCTTGGATCACTTAGTTATAATGGACACCAAACGAGCATGAATGGCCTCGTCTCATTTGCAGACTTTCTTATGTATGCTCTTACCTGCTTACCATGATAATACCTATACAAATCAGACACTTAACACACATTACACAAAGAAAAACTGGTTTTATTTATTGGTTTTAAATATGCACTGTGTTTGTGTCATGTTCCCAGTTTATTGTGATTGCATAGTTACATTTTGTATTCATTTTCCAAAAATGAATATCTTTAAATTTTATGAGCAGTTTTGCAAAACCATGCATTTTCTTATTTTGTTCCTGTTTGGTTTGTAGTCCCCCCAAGTAATTAAGATAGTTTCACATTCATGATAATGTAA
This sequence comes from Amia ocellicauda, assembly GCF_036373705.1. Taxonomy (NCBI): domain Eukaryota; kingdom Metazoa; phylum Chordata; class Actinopteri; order Amiiformes; family Amiidae; genus Amia; species Amia ocellicauda. Next base: position 20,328,573 of record NC_089864.1, on the reverse strand, counting down.
ACAAAGATAATGTGATTGATGTCTCTGTGTTATTAATAAGCCAATGAAACAAAGCAACAATCACATCACTTTTTTTTTTAAGGTTATTCATAAATTTTTGGGTTGCTTTTTAACCAATCTACCACTGTGTTCAGCATGCTGTAAGCATAAATAATTGTGTGTCTCTATCAAGGATAAGTCATTGTCCTTTATGCAGCAAGAAAACATTTATCACTGCCTGGATGAAAAAGACAATTTAATTAATGGAGTATTGTTAGGAGGGTAAATAATGAAGTGTATTGTAACTAAACAGAAAAGGAAAAAGATAATTCATTTGGCATTGTAGAACAAACAAAATAGCAGCAGCAGCTCAAGAATTAATTAATGAGGAATAATATATAACAGTAGCTGCAACTGAACTGTGTAACTATCAATCTTCAAGGAGTTACCTTTAAAGATGCCGGTAATGTATGTCAAATTAATTTACCTGAAATTCCATTATCAGAGTTTCTGTCAGTTATTATATTGACACTGCAACCTTTGTATAGGTTGGGGTCACAAATTCATTTCCTCTTAATTCTCTGTCTAGAAATGCCTTGTGTTTGTCTGTGTGGTTTTCTTTTTAAACAAAGGTGTGGAGATAAATGGTTTGCTAACTAGTGCCAAAGAATGTAAATTATTGTTGTGTAAATAAAGAGAAGAGCAAGAATTAAAGTTTCCATCTGCACAAGTGTATTGGAAGTTCAGTTAAGGCAACTCCAGAAAAAGCAAAGTCTCTGAGGCTTTGAAAACTGCTGATGCAATTCACAAAGCTCTATGCAGTCCCAGTTAAATCATGAAAAGTTGTATAAGATGTGGTGCTAAAGCATCTTGTTATGAACTTCTCTTATTGTTCAAGTTTGACAACTTTGCTGTGTGTATAATTCTCGCTATATTATAGTGTTTCAGAATAGGGTTCTATTGGTCTGCATTTCCCAAACTCCTAAATCAGCCATTCTCTGCTCCAAATGAAAGATTCTCTCTCAGAAAACAATGTTCTCTATTTGTTTTGTATGAATGAATAGCACCAAAAACAAACAAGATCACCCAGTGTCACATTAAAAATAATTCTGTACACTCCAATCTAATTAATTGGCAGAAAATAACGTTTTTTAATATGAAAGGTAGGCTGTTTATTTTCACCTGCTCTTTTATCCCTTTAGTTCTTATGTTAATTCTGGAAACTCATTTGCACTACTGTACAAGACCATGCAATCCTATTCTCATTATATTAGACATTTGTTTGCTAGTTTATGCAAAGAAGATTGTCTTCATGTAAAATAAGCTGACAATGAATCATTGGCTGACAGGAATATGATTAAATTATTTTTAAAAGATTTGTGAATGCTTTGGGATCTGTATAAATTATGCAGATATTTGTGAAATATGAATCAGGTGTGTTATCTGCCATCTAAAACTTTCTTATCAGAAGTGTCCAGTGCAGTAAATTGTAGCATATTATAGTATCATTGTGAAATACTAAAAATGAATGTCTGTGCCTAAAAATCTGCTTTTTCTAAAATATTAGCCTCTGCCATTTCCTTCTAATCCTCCTATACATAATCACTCAGTTTTGTATCAATACCCATGAATAAAGTTACGGGAGGAACTATGTGAAATAATAATAATAATACTTCAGAAGTCCCTAGTGGCAGTTCCATATTTTCATCCTAGTGAACTCTTCAGGGGAAATGTCTGTCTGCACGATGTCACTTTCTCTAGCAGTTCAGGGAGAACTGAGTAACATTAGTGTCCTTCAGTTCAGGCCAAATTCTGCTACTTCCTTTCTTTGTTCAGTGTAAAAGAATGTGAGGAATAACTATCTGAAATGTTACACTTACATTGTTTCATTTGTAAATAATGAAGCAGTAATCCCTGATCAGGATGAAGGTGGCATCTTTTGTAAGCTGCAGCAGTTTAAATGCACAACTTCAGCTTTTTCAACACTCCTATTGGGTTGCTTGAGGGTTATTATGAAAGGCGGAGGATTATTGCTGTCTAACTGCACACTGCAGTGTCTCCTCAGACATCTGCATTAACCTAGCTGTCTGTGTCATCAAAACTGAAAAGTTGTATTTTATTCAGATTTGTAAATGAGAATATGAATATGTATTTTTGTCCTTCACTGTTGTGATGCTTAAATTATGAAAGTATCAGCAATTCTATTTCCAGGATACAGCAGTAGCTAGGCTATAGTAAAAAGTAAAAGTTTAGTATTATTGTAACTGAAAATGTGTTGAGTTGCCTTTTGAGAGGGAATTAAAAAGTGTGTAATGTGTCCTCTGATGGGCTCTTTTTTACTGTGTGTTTTGCAGACAGACTACTATTTTGCGTACACAGAATGTGACAGCACTGGGTCCCGGTGGCGAGTGGCTATACCCAACAACGAGGGAAAGTGTTCGGGATTACCCGATCCAGTCAGCGGCACAGAATGCAGTAAGTGTTGAATTCAAATGTCACAAAAAAGCCATTGGCAGAAATGACCATAAAGGATCATAAAGGATCATACCAACCATGAAGCATTACAGCCTTTAAGAGTGTACAACAATCCATTCCTGTCAATTCAAACTGTTCACCAAGTTGCTCCATAAAAATAACTAAAATAATAACAAAATAAGCTAAAAGGGTTAGAGCATTGTAAGTACATTTGAAGTTTTCAAAGCAGCAGCCACAGGTTTTTGGTACCTTGGCATCAGCAAAACGCCCAGCCAGCTTGGCAAGATGTTTTTTGGCTTCTAATTGTATTCTGGCACATGGTTGCTTGTACAGCGTTACACTACACTTCTGGTCCTGATGTAATGCTGGAAGATCTGTCAGTCTTGCCTGGGGATCGGACACCCTCGTCTGGCCCTGCAAGTCAGCATGGGGCCTGGACCGCGTGGCTGGGCAGTGATCAGCTGATACATCCCTCCTTTAAACAAGACCAGGGAGCATGTGGGATGCAATACTTTTGTAATGGTTTTTACTTTACATGTGCTGTTTTCAGGAGTAGTAGGGAAATATGGAAAATGAATAGTATAAGATATAGACTTTTCCACAGAATACACTATTGTAAATGGAGCTTTTTGAAATAATAGTTTACTTAATAGTTTAATACATGTGCAATGTAATTTGATCTAATTTGCAACTCTAAATGCTAAACAGAAGTTGCTAATGGCAAATCTAGCACATTTGCTCCGTCAGCTCTATTATGCATGTGCTTGTTAGCTGAAATCATATATTTTTGACTGGTCTGATAATATTATGACCACTGTTTCAAAGTGCCACTGTTTCAAAAATAAAATAAACTTTATTTGTGTTAAAATTCCTGATAGGTGACAGTATATAATTGATAACCATCTGGCTCAAACATTGCATCAAAGCAGCGTAGTATCTCTCAAGTGTTTTTTTTTTTTTTTTTTTTTTTTAAGGAACATAATTCACATCCCTGTCATGAGGAAGTTGAGATTAAGGGCTTGTAACCAAGAGGGATGAACCAAGAAGCCAGTAGCAAAATATGAACCCAAAAGGGACCTATAAAGTAAACTTTCTTAGCAAGGAGAGCAACATATTATTAATAGGTTTAAAGTTGTCAACTGGTTTAATTTAGTTGATAGCATTTTTCAAGCCTTGGTTTCAGATTGGTATAGATTGGCCAAATTATTTAAAGCTCTTTCTTGCGATTTATATATGTTTAAAATGAGAACTTAATCAATCCTTGTGGACAGTAGTTATTTGTTCTGAAATTAACCTTTTCATTGATAACTGCCTTATCTTCAAACCAATGTGGGATTTGAGGAGATTGATCTTTCAGCTGTCTAATCTGAGCTGTAAAGAGAAACCATTTAGGCCTACATCTGGTATATTTTATTCTGTTTTTTCTTCAGTGCATTTTATCTAAAATCTCAATGCAAAGACAGCTGCTCCTTTCATTTTCTGTGGGTGTGCATACATCAGCTTTTGTTAAAAGGCCTGGCTACAGCCTCTTTAAATGGAAACTAAATATGTTCTTATCATTCATCTGTTGCTTACTGTGTACGAGCTGTGAAAGGGGTCAACCAAAAAAAATAAAAGAAATGAAATACAGTGTAATCACAGACCTGCTTTTCATTTTACATTTCTAAAGTGATACCTCTGTGGTAGTGTTAAATTGTAGGGAAACTCTTCCTATTGTGATGGTATGTGTGTACAAATAATGAGAGTGAACCAGGGGGGTGGGGGGCAAGCAACAGTTTATTCTCAGGCAGCTTTAAAGGAACCACACACAACTGTCTTTCTAAATTACTTCTGAGACTGTGACTGTCCCCTCACCCCTAAACTCGATGCCCCTGCTGTTCCTGTGCTGTAACCTTTGAACCTGCAATCCACAATTTCCTGTTTACTAACATGGATTGCCAAACAGTCTGCCCCACCCCCTAACCGACAGACCCTCCATTCCATATAAAATCCCATAATATATATAGTGCCTATAGAAAGTCTACACACCTTCCACTTCATAATAATCGTCTTGACTGTGCTCCAAGGGATATTCAAGGCCTTTGATATTGTTGTATACCCATCCCCTGATCTGTGCCTTTCAACAACTTGTCCCGGAGTTCTTTTGAAAGCTCCTTGGTGCTCATGGTTGCGGCTTTGAAATGCTTTGAAATGCACAAACCAGCAGAGGAGACCTACAGGAACTGCTGCATTTATCCTGCAATCATGTGAATCACAATTATTACACACAGGTGGAGGCCACTTAACTTGGTGTGTGATTTTGAAGGTGATTGCTCACACCTGAGCTAATTTAGGATTGCTTTTACAATGGGAGTGGGCACTTATCCAGCCAAGCTATTACAGTTTTTATTTTTTTAAACATTTTCTACAACTTTCTAGAATATATTGTTTCTATGAAAACTAAACATTTGAATGCAATTTATTTCCACGCTGTAAGGTGAACATTTTATACATATATACACACACACACTTATTGGTGCCTTTGGGAATGATAGGTTTAAAGTATAGGGATCCTTTTCATGTTCTGACTTCTCTCTTAAATGGCATAAACCTTTATCTTTATATAGAACTCTGCTGTGTGTCGCTGTGTTGTGTTCTGTACATTGAAACATTTTTTTAAGGGACATTACATATGCCTCATAGCCTAGACTAGATTGGTCTACTTAATTATTTACATTGAAAAGCTGTTTCTTTGTCAGACTATGTAATTAACATGATTCATCTGCAGGTAATTGGGAGAGGGTCTGTATCGTCTGCTGAACATGGTAGAATGACAGCTGTATTATGAGGAAGAGGCAGTAAAAGATACTACAAAAAGAGCTAGAATACTAATCCATTCCCTCCTTGGCACACCTTCTAGTGTAGCGAGATGATTTGGTCTCTGTGGCCTTGTCATGATATTCCAGTTCACTCCAAAGTTGTGCCATGTGATTGAGTTCAAGTATTTGGTTTTCAAGTATTATAATTAAGTACAATACACTGCTGAATCACATAGCGGCATATTCTGTCTTTTAATATATGACCCATCATCATACAATTCCATCAATGCTGGCAATACCCCACTGAATAGAATATCAAAACACTTACTGGTGCTCATGGCTATTTAAACCACCCTCTGATTGAATGAAGAGATTTCCTTAGTAACAGTGGCGCTCAAGAGCACAGCTTGAGGTTGCCCCAAAAATACATTCAGATTCAAGTGCAGCACAGTCTTTATGTTGTATGGGCAATTACGTCAATTGCTTCCGTTTCAGCCTTTTCATGCGAAGCCGGACAGTTCTTGGAAATGTCCTCCCAGCAGTGTATCGAGTGTGCTGCCGGGACGTACTCCCTGGGCAGTGGGATCCGCTTTGATGAGTGGGACGATATACCAGCTGGCTTTACCAGTATAGCCACATACATGGACAATGGCCCCGGTGGGGAGGAGTCTCTGACGTGTAACAAGTGAGTGTCTTGTCACTGTCACGTTCAGTTTTGGTATCGTACATATGTAGTTTGATATGAACATTGCATATCAAAACAAATTACAGAAATAAAGGCTAACTGTCCACGTAGAAAAGTTTTACCTTCTGTGTTTATAACTTTGAACCACCGTATAGAAGAACACAAGTGTTTCGTCATTAAAAGATTCTTAGATGAATACATCTTTCGATTTGCCTAACCTAGATTTGTTTGCTAATCTTAATCCGAGACTTGTTTTTCTGTCAGCTCTACCTGGGATCCTCAGGGGAATTACTTGGAATCGAATCGAGACGAGTGCACTGTGTCCTTGATCTACGCAGTGCACCTGAAGAAGCAAGGTTCGGTGTCCTTTGAGTACCAGTATGTGGACAACAACATCTTCTTTGAGTTCTTTGTAAGTTTAAATTTGACCTTACGATAAAATGAGACAAACGGTAGAAATATAATTACTAAAGAAAGTTTACAAATGAGAGGACAGTCTGACAAGTGTATCGCACAATTTTATAATAACGTCCTCTGATTTTATTTCTATATTTTAAACATTGTTCCCTTGACTCTAGTAGCTTGTCTCCTTTAATGTTTTTCTTGTTTAAGACCTTAGCCTATTAAATTAGATATAAAATACATGTGCAGCATGAAACATTAAAAGGAGCGCAGGGATTAAATTAGCACATCAGTGTATATACCCACACACACTTTGAAAACTAGTTTACGTCTATTTCCCATATTCTTGAAATAAAATGACTAGTACAAGTAGACAAATGATGATGCTTTCATACAAGAATAAAGAAAGGCAGCCATGAAAAGCTAATGTAGACTTTGAATCATTAGTATTGATTATGTTACAGATTCAGAATGACCATTGTCAGGAAATGGAGACATTGGATCAAAAGTGGATTAAACTAACAAGCAATGGAGAGTGGGGCACTCATACAGTAAGTGTTTGTTTTCTGTACAGTTAATTTCATTTCTGTACCATAAATTCATTCTTGTCAAGTTCATGGTCAGGAGATACAGGTTCATTGTAAGGAAAATAAAAAAAGGCCAGAATTGACGAGTAGTAGATCTCCCTTGTTAATAAACATCTCCTCTCAAGGGCCATATAGATCAGATGTTACCTTACCATGCCCCCTAGTTCTTCCCACAAGTAGAAGCATTGTTTGCTTTTAAGATGTTTTTTAGATGGTTTATTATATTACCATATTAAGTGAAGGTACTCAGTATGTTTAATCGATTATATATTTTTTGTTATACAAATAGTAGTCTTTGAACAATATGAAATGATGTGCTTTCATGTTCTTGTAACATCTACTGCTGCTTGCGCTTATATCTGCAGGTAAACCTGAATTCTGGCACCAACATCCTATACTGGAGGACCACTGGAATATTACTTGGTTCCAAAATTGTCAAACCGGTGCTTCTGAAGAATATTCAGATTGAAGGTAAAACCATTCTTTCTGTCAGTATACATCTAACATTCTTATCATATCCTCAAGAAATTAAGCCTGTATTATTCTTTAATGTGATCATGTGCTCAGAATGTTTTACTCTCAAAATAGATTCTTCAGTCAGCTGCCTTTTGGAAGACTTCTTTAAGAAGCATTCATTGTACATTGTAAAGCCAGGGATGTACAAGCAATTTTCCCTGACAACAGGAAATTGGCAATGGATTAACTGCTGCGTAAATGTGCTACAATTTCTTCGAAGCATTTTTTTAAGCAACGTTTACAATTATTTGAAGCAATTTTAAGATGTTTCCTGTTCAGTTTATTTTGAGTTTCTTTTAACTTTTACTGGTGATTTTAATATTTTTTTAAATTAATGTATCTCCTGTCCTTATATCTTGCACATTTTATTGTCCTAAACATATCCTCACTCAAAAAGACAAATTCATTGCATATCTATCTTCTTATCTGTAGCAAAACATCCTATTTAGTCAAATTTTTATATTATTGGCTAAATACATGTGGGAAAATAAAAAAATAAAATGAAACGGACAATGCAAGCTGATGATTAGTGACCCATGGTCAGTTTGTTTGAGACGTTTTCATTAATTGCTTTTATATCTCTGTTCAGTTTTTTTATCTTACGTTTTTTATTTGTCATTATCTTTCACATCTAGGAGTTGCATATACGTCAGAATGCTTTCAATGCAAGCCTGGTACCTTCAGTAAAACGCCTGGTTCTTCGTCCTGTGACGTTTGTCCCAGAAACACCTACTCGGGCAAAGGTGCCAGTTCCTGTACTCCGTGTGATGAGGAGAAACAGTATGCGCGTAAGTTTGAGAAACATGTCTCTGGCACTGTAGCACATTGGGGGAAATGCAACCATTTGAAGAATGGTAAAGTTGGAATTGTGCATTTGTTGTTTGAAATAAGCTGCCATGTATGTCTTATTCACAAAGGAACGTGTCTGTTTTCCCATTTCCTCATGATGCTCCTTAAATACCAATTCCAGCCATTAACATTTAAGAAGCTACTGATATCCTGTTTTATTCTGTGATGCCTCCTACAGTTTCAGCTGTAGTCTGTTAATATGAGTTTAATACCAGTTTGATGCACTAGAGGAAAATTGCATTTATCCCTTTTGTCAATTAACATTAACACACCAACACACCAAGACTACTGCACTGACACACAATGTTTTTTTCCAATGTCATCATCATTACAATCCCCATTGCTCTACATTGCAAACAGCTATGCATGAAAGAGTTATGGGAAATAACTAACTTTGTTCTTTTAAGTATTTCACGGATGATCAGATTATTAAATTTCATAAAACAGTGAAAACAATTAACAAAATCAAAGCAGGTTTATAAGGGAAGCCGGTGATCTAGTGGTTTTCAATGTAATATACAATTTTGCTGATTTGTATTATTATTTGTATCCCTTAAACAAAAGTGTTACAGGATATGCCTTAAATAAAAGACGAAAACAGTTTAAAAGTATAGATATTTGTATTTGTTGGCAAAGAAATTACCTGCATTTAAGTAGTTGGAAATGTTCACATACTATTCAGCTCAGCAGATGTCCCTGACATTTTTCAGCCAGGAGGTGACTTTTTATGTACCACTCAATGTAATTCCTATTTCCTACACTGAACTAAATAGATTGACAACTTCATATGGTAAAGTATTGGGATTTATCTGTGTTTTTCACCATGGATATTATTTTAGGGTGAATTCCATTGTATATTAATATATTTATTCAATGAGAATTAGTTTCCCTCAACAAATGATTGTGTAATCAGTCATAGGAACAATCAGGCATAGGACCCATTGAATGCATAAACAATGAACAAACTCGAATAGGCTTTGTAAACTAATTTAAAGCTAAAAGTTATTAGTGGTATGCAGTGCCAACAAAGAAATATCTCTGAAATCGAATTGAAATCCCTTTAACAGGTGAAACTATACCCTAGGTCTCTATTCAAAATGTTGTGATTTGTTGTTGCAGGATTTAGTAATTTGAGGATTTGAAATCTTACAGTAATTACTGAACTGTGCATTATTTAAAAATAGCTGTCGTATTTTGTGTATATATATATATATATATATATATATATATATATATATATATATTGTTTTTTGTTCTTACACTTTCTTTTTTGTATTCTACAGCGGAGGGATCAGCAGAGTGTAAAGACAAGCCTGTTTGTACAGCAAAAGATTACTTTCAGATTCACACACCTTGCGACAGCGAGGGAAAAGTAAGATACCTCGTTATAGATATATATATTTCAAAGTTTATTATGTTTGTGTAGATGCCTTTAAAATGTTCATTTTAAAAATATTTCCACAGTTGAGGGAACCAAAATAATGCACACTATACATTAGATGCATGTACACTTCTACTGAAACACATGGTAGAAAACACAAACATGAAAGGTGATATTAATCACTTCCCGTTCATTCTTGCAAGGCAAGATATATAGGTTTGAAAGGAGAGGAAACGGGCTGAATCCTCCCTTGTTTAGTAATACTGCTCCTATTAGTGATAAAATAACAGTGGATGCTTCCGCAACATACAACAAAACTTTGAATTAAGACTAACCGAAGTGTACACCAACACAAATGTTTATTTCTAGCTTTTCATTTACTTAGATCTTTGGTAGCTTGTTTTGTATAGTTTTTGTTTCCATTGAAGATAGTTTTGTAGGAAAATCCAAAGAATAGTAAATGGGTTGATGGGAAGAAAAGAGAAATACAATTATTGCAAAGATCCTACTGAACAGTAACTATATTTTTATGTACAAATACATGCTGCCTTCTTTTTTCTTATCACTTATCTTATTATTCCAGCATGAATATTCCAGTAGGGCCCAGGTTGCTCAAATCTGATTAGAAAAGGCAAAATGCAATTAATTGTTTCGTTTCTACGTAGACACAGATCATATACAAGTGGATTGAGCCGAAAATCTGCATGGAGAATGTAACCAACGCGGTGACTCTGCCTCCGTCTGGAGAGAAGAAGCCATGCCCCCCCTGTAACCCTGGCTTCTACAACAATGACACGGCCACCTGCTCGCCCTGCCCACCTGGCACCTATTCTGATGGCATTAAAGGTAGCCACCAGAAGCTTTCTACTCCTTTACACATTAAAAAACAGGTCATACTGGTTTTGAGTATCACTGAAATACCATCCTACACATGCAAAAATCTGTCATTTGTAACATACCATAAATAAAGGAAAAAAACTATATAATAATAAAACTATCATATAAAAACTTGAAATAATATATAACTTTGAATCAAATTTAGGCTCATATGGTATGCCAAGTCCAGATGAAGGGGAAATCTATTGATTTCAGTTTCCGTGCTTGATTTATTTTCCCAATATTATTACTTTATACGCGAGACTGTACTTTTTTGACGCACCACCCAGTCTCCCACTCCTGGTGACAGAATGCATTGGCTTATCTCTGAATACCAGTAATGCAATAATGAATCAGAACACAAAACCCTTTTTTCTTTAAAACGCAGCTATAATCACGTCCAAAACAAAAAAGGATAAACCGTGATCAACCTGGGGAACACCTGGAGGACCGCTGCGGACCACACTTTGAGAACCGCTTATCTAAACATACTTTAGACATTTATTTACAGCTATGATGCATCCTCTACATGATATAGTTGAAAATACATGGAAGTGATTTTTAAATATTTTGTGCCACCTTGTGGTCATTTGATGTAAATTCACACAGCATAAAAATGTGAATTATAAGGAGCAGTGGGGTGCACTGATGCCGTTTAACGCTACTTGTTCTCAGAGATGGTTATATTGCTGTTGGGTTTTCATTAAACAGATCTCATGAGCACAAGGAATCAACCCCAACAAAAATATTGTGAAATTTGATTAACCTGATTATCATTTATTATTAACCTTTATTATCATATACGTTGTGCTGTGTTTTCTCACGTCTCTTTATTCTGTCTTCTTCCAGCGTGTCAGAAGTGCCCTGCTGGCACCGAGCCAACGCTGGGGTACGAATACAAGTGGTGGAACGTTCTGCCCGGGAACATGAAAACCTCCTGCTTTAACGTGGGCAACTCGAAGTGCGATGGGATGAATGGTGAGGACAGCAGAGCTGGGAGGAAGGCCAAGCTAGATGGCGCTGTGGGGTTGTAGAAAACCAGTCCAATACAGATAGAAAATCCTATTTATTCACCGGAGTCTGATGTTGTGCCTCGTGATTTCGTTTTTAAATAGATATATATTTAAAAAATGGTTTTTATTTAAGCTGATGTCAGCTGGTGGAGAGAGATCTGGCCAGAGCGAGAGAACAATTCTTGAATAATGCGAACACTTCAGGCAGGGTGTTATGGAGCATTCAGATCCCTCCTTTCACTGGCAATAATGGCTTTGGCATGGCAGCAGGAAAAGCACATTGAAGCTAATAATGTGCACCTCAGGGCTTCTGCAAGCTGCTTATGTATTATGATTTGTTTTAAAAGTAAATGGTAGCCAGAGGGGACAGTATTGTAGCGCAGATAATTCTTTCTAAAAGCTTGATTGATCTGTTGTGTGTGCCAGGGAACTGTGCAGTGGATAATATTGGAAGGGCACAGCGCAATTCACAGGTGAATGGAAACCAGTGGCCTGACCTGCTTTTGAGACCTCCAGATATCCATCAAGCCCCGCCGAAGAAAACGATGAACGAACAAAAGCTTTACGTCCGGTTAATTTTAATATATTTAATGTAATTGGTGGCAATTAAGTGTATGCTCAATTTAAAGCATTTAAGGTGAAGCATAATTGCAGTACACTCACTTCACAGATAAACACTGAAAAGTGGTGTCAAATCATACATGATCTATACTTAAATAATAGGCGAAAGAGAAAGCAAGTCGTACATCCAACTACCTTCACTGTCAAAACTATGTGCAAAGCCGCTTTTCGGTGATTTGTTTCCTTTAATAAATACCTTCAACTTTTCTTATTTAATAGACTTATTTTTAGACTTTCTGGAACACGCACAAAAACGGTCACACTCGCTGTTTGATGAAGTGTTGAACGTCGGTTCTTCTTGATTGCACAGCACATTAAAACGTTAATTCTCCTGGCAAAGCTGTTACATTTTGTTTCTTCAAAAGTTATTAGTTTCTTGCCGTTGCGCAGTGTCATGAGCGTTGAAACGAGGTACCGATGAGGAGTTCATAAACCACTGCATTGTGTTTTTCTTTCAGGGTGGGAGGTGGCTGGTGACCATATCCGCAGTGGAGCGGGAGGCTCAGACAATGACTACCTCGTTTTAAACCTCCATGTTCCTGGATTTAAGTAAGCCTTCATTGTTAAACTGAAATCTGTAGAATTGCAGTAACGTCTAATTAAAAAAGTGTGTGATAATGTTTTACTCCATTATGAAATATGAACATCTTTGTGTGGTGTATTTAAAGTGTTTATTTTGAGCGTTGTTCATTTTTTTAAAATACATTGATGTAAAGGTTAGTTTGATTTTCCCTTTGGAATGGCATTTTAGAAATGATTAATAGTATTTCAGAAATGATTCACAGTATTTTTATTTGTTAGACTTCCAACTTCAGTAACTGGGACTACAGGCAGCGAATTTGGCCGCATTACCTTCGTTTTTGAGACCATCTGTTCAGCTGACTGTAAACTCTACTTCATGATGGTAAGCAGTTCAGAGAAAAAAATAATACAAATGTGTGTTTTTAAATGGCCATTTACACTTTCGATTTGCAATTATAAACTGTTTCTTTCAGTACAACTGCAACATAGAGCATCTTGAAGGAATTAAAAATGCCTGGCAACTTGATAAGGATTATCTTCTGTCGAAATGCAAAGTGACTTGACCATGCGGTTTAAATTGTGAGCCTTGCAGAGATGCATAAACTGTGAAAACGCCATTGTAAATCTTTTTGCCGTAAATGGGAAAACCTGAATATCAAACCACTTTCTTAATGTGTATAACAAGACCGTCTATCACAGTGCTCTGGCAATGGCGAGACCCAAATATCCTTCTTTTAGATGAACATGGAAAGGGGATTCATTATCAAAACGAGTTGCCAGCTACACTGCGTCAGTACTACAGATCGTAACGCCATGTTTTTTGTGAACCCTGTCAGTGGTTCTCTAATGATGATGTAAAACCCTGATTGTGTTTTCCAGGATGTGAACAGGAAAAGCACCAACGTGGTCGAGTCTTGGGTAGGAACTAAGGGAAAGCAATCCTACACCCGCGTTATGCCGAAAAATGCCTCTGTGTCCTACACCTGGGCATTTCAGAGGATTAACCAGGCCCAGGAGGTCAGTACAGTGATGGGTTTTATAGGAAAGAATGATGACACAATGTTTTAAAATGAAAGAGGTCTTTCATTCTTTTCTTTAATGGTGCTAACATTTAAAGTTAGTAAACAATCCGATTTTGAAGTTTGGACTTCGCCACGTTTCCTTTTCAGATTCGGAGGTTTGTAAACGACGTCGTGAAGATCTACTCCATCACGGTGACCAACGCCCAGGACGGGGTGGCCTCTTCGTGCCACGCCTGCGCGCTGGTCTCTCAGCAGTCCGGATCTTCCTGCATCCCCTGTCCTGCGGGACACTACATCGACAAGGACACCAACCAGTGTAAAGAGTGCCCCCCTGACACGTACCTCTCCATGCACCAGATTTATGGCAAGGAGGCCTGCATCCCCTGTGGGCCGGGCAGCAAGAGCAATAAGGTAGTGTGCTATGACGTTTTCCTGGAAGATTGCTACCAGAGGACGTGGTACTCTGCAGAATATATATCATGAAATCCTATGTAAATTGCAAATTAAAATTAAAATCTGTATATTACACTCACAATTGAGTAGTAATCTCTTGACTTTGATCTCGCAGCTTACTATAAGTCCCTACATATCTTGGAAGCTTGGAAGTTTATATAGATTTTATGTGAATTAACATTGTTTTCATTTTTGTCATATTTTACATTAGTGTACAGTTTTGTCCTTCACTGTGCAATGCGATGTGTTTTAAGACCGATACTCCATGACAGAATTTAGTTTGAAGATTATCTGTCGACTGTAAAACAAACCTTGCTTCAGTAAGAGCCGCAGAAAATGATTTGGCTAACTACATTCCTGTTAAGTTGCTTTGGAGAAGCGTTAAGAGGGGAGGGGGGGAAACAGTGCAGGAAGCTAGAGCTAAGCGTTTAGATGGATGGTTGAACAATGCTCCTTTTCATCGGAGATACTTTTCAATTGAATGACATCAGTCTGCCAAAGCCCCACTTTGTGCCGCTGCGCGTTCTCAGCGGTCCTGATGATTGGTGTCTTTGCAATGGGTGGTTATTGATGTCCTCACAGTTAATGTATTCATACTTTGTTTTTCTTGAAGGAACACACGGTCTGCTTCAGCGACTGCACCTTCACACACACAGTCGAGAACCAGACCCTGACGTATGATTTGAACCAGCTTAGCTCTGTGGGATCAATAATGAATGGGCCTAGCTTCACGTCCAAGGGAACTAAGTACTACCATTTCTTCAATATAAGCCTGTGTGGACATGAGGTAAGGCGCTTGCTGTGTGGCCTGATGTCTTGTTTATACATGTATAAAAGAGCTGCTGAAGACTCCCTCATGTTTTAGTGCAGTGCAGCAGATTAACTCCCTTCCCCCTCCCCAATTAAGCTGTTAACACTCACAGTGAAACCTTTAAAGAACAGAATAAAGCATTCTTCATAAGGTTTAGCAGGACTAGCAATCTCTAACTCTGTACTTTGGCTGAGTGATGTATTTGCCCCTATTCCAGACTTCAAAATTGAATCCAGTATGATTTGTTTTCTGCATATAGTTTTTTCCCCCCTCTTTATTTTGGTTCCTTCAGGTGATCATTTCGGAAGTATTGTCATGCAGCGTGGCAAGACTTGTTTGTTTTAGTTATTTAAGTACATCTCTACTTCCCTCTACTGAAACAGGGGCAAAGGGTGGCTGTCTGTACTGACAACGTGACAGACCTGTCGGCGAAAGACCTACAGAGCGAATCCAACGATTTCGTCAACTATGTGGAATCCTTTATTTGCCAGTCAACCATCATACCTTCAGACGGTCACGGGTTCAGAACGGCACTATCCTCGCAGTCCATTAGCCTTGCAGACATTTTCCTGGGTGAGGAAATAAAGATTGACTCATTTTCACACAAGGGAAAACAAAGAGCATTGACATTCTGAATAATACGTTCCCTAACATCAGCTGAGGTTCAGAAATTTCACAGACGTTCACAGATCAGATCAACAGACTTTTAACAGATTCTAGAACCGCATCTGACATTCTCCTTTGAATTAGACAACTGCATCAAGGTGTTCAAACACTGCACATTACCATGCACAGTAGGGCTGTAAAATGCTATCAGCGGCAATATGAGCAAGTCAAGTAAAGCAATCCAATAAGAAATCGTATTGCGGGCACCCTAGTGTGAAATTGCTTTCTTATATTGACAGTACATTCATCAACTTTATTAATTCTTTAACACAGAAAATGCATTCCGTAAAATCTTAATTCTTTGTAATGGATCGGTTTGAGTGAAATACTTGTTACAAAAAACCTGCGCTGTTTTGTTTTTAATTGTATTGCTGAACAGCAAGTTAAATAAAGTTGTTTGAATTGCACTTCATTTTTATAATGATAATAATTATGATAGCACGAATGTACATGTAATTCCTTCAGTGGCTCTTTGAGGCCAACTAAAATTGGTTTTGAGCCATTATCTTGAGATCAATAGATCATTTACATCAGGATTTCAAACTTGTTTTCTTGAAATAACAAGATACAGGGCAGTTATGTCAAGATCCTGAGATAAGTTGTCTTATGATGATGTACTTATTCAATTTTATTATGGCGTCAAGTAAACTGATGTGTACTGTGCAGTATTATAGCTTTATGAATGTACTGCTAAGTTTTCACAATGTACCACTTACTGTCTCTACAAATTATTTGACAGGAGCAACTGTTGAATCCATTCTGAATGGCACCGTTGTCAAGCCAGATCTGTTCTCTGACCCTCCAAAGAAACTACCAGATGTCAATTTCTTCTATCGGTATGTCCGGAGCAGTGGATTTATTTTGTGAAACACATATGTATGTTTTCTATGTAATGTGACCTAATTCTATCAATACTATTTGTTTTACTTTATAAAATAAATATAATGTACATTTGTGTTGGCATGTATGCTTGCCATTATGTAAATGACTTGAACGGTTCTGTTCTTGTTTTGATCTTTGCTTCAGGTCTCCACAAGCTACCTCGTCATGTGACAAGGGTCGAAACACCATTATATCACTGAGGTGCAACCCTGAGAAGACTGTCAGAGGAGAGATTTCAGTTCCCAGGTATGCTTATTACCATAATTCAAATTGTTATGAAAAAAATGTTACTACACTGGCAGGTAACTCTGGTCAAGGTGGGCCCTTGTGCTGCAGGTTGTTTAGCTCTCCAATTCCCTAATAACAAACTGGAAACTGTTTAATTGCTTCAACGTACCATACAAATAAACTGACTGACAAATTTAGAGTACAGGAACCAAACTCAGACTCTTTTTTTAAAATGTATGAAGAGCCCAGTACCTTCATTTAACTTAAGCAAGGGATGCTGAATAAATGATAACTTACTGACATTCAAAGGCGCTGGATGAAAAGCTGAAAGATCCTCTTGCAATAAATTCAGCCTCATTTTAATTCTGTCATTTTAATTTAATTTGATTAATATTCGTACTGAGCAGCGTGCAAAGGGATTGGTTTGGGGCCAGATGTGGGGGTGCAGTGTAGCGCATGACTCAAGGAACAGAGGAAAACCACTTCCTGTCATAATAAAGGGTGGATGAAAAATAAATTGAACTCTTACCATGCTGATCAGCTTCAATTGTAGAAATCCATTTCAGAAATCTTTTGATGAACTGCATCATGGGATATGGAACTGCTTATTTCCCACAATACAAGAAGGCACCTTTGTTTCCCGTTTGAAACTGGGAGACGGTGTTGACAAATGGAGGACAACTGGCTTTTTATTGCCTGGTACTTTGCTAAAATATTGGTTTGTCCCAGAATTCCATGTTTAATATAAGTACCATATTGAAACATTTCTGGAGGTCCTATATGGTGTGGCATTTCCATCTAAACTTCTTACATTTATTTCAAAATACTGTTTAAAACTATTGGTATCCATTTTTAAAAAATTGCATAAAATACAAAATTGTAGTTAGACTAAATTTAAGGAATAGTGAAGGTAGAAATTGTGATGAGAAATGTTTTGTTATTCTTTTTTACATTCCTGTGTTACTGCTTGAACTAATGAGCAGATATTGCACGTCCTAATATAGTGGCCTGCGTGCTCTGAATCCGCTATTCAGCATCTCACTTTATTAAACATTGACTGAAAATCCATTGAAAATTACAAAAGGGGAGACTTGAAAGCAATTCTGAAGCTTGTAATTCTTTTACAGAGCTGAATTCAGCAGAAACTGCAAATTCTCTTGTGGTTGTTAAATTAGAGCAAAAGTGTTTTTTTCTTTTTCTTCCTCTTCTGATTTTCATCTTACTTATGCATGATTTAGATGTGCAGAAAGTACAAGATGTGTGCCCAAAGTTATCTTTAATTACCATTTCTTTGGACTTTGCTAAAAGTTACATTTACTGCAATGTATTTGTATACATTTTTTGTGAAAGTGCTATAATTTTAAGTCGTACCAAACAATGTAGTTTCAAGTGTTGGATACTGCTTAAGAATTAAATCACAATTATTTCTGAATTATTTCCCCGTGACAGTTGATCTGTTCTGATAAATAAGCAGTGTCAAATGTGTCTAACTACAATAACAACAGCATTTTTATTTAGTACTAAGAGATCTGACAGTTGTCCTTAAGTTGTTTTTTTTGTTTTTTATTATTACCTTAAAGTCTGTTAATTTCTTTAATCTCTATGGGAGCTATAGTGTATAAGTATATAAAAAACTATATCCTCATTAAATGAATCTGAACCACCTAGTGTAGAAGTAATCAGTTCTGGTATGCTTTTAAAAATACATTACCCAATTGTCCTTCAGAGAAATGCACATTTTCCTCCACAGTGAGACTTAAACACTCAAATGACCTTGACTTACTTTCTCGACTTTCTTATTTCTTCAGCAGCACTGAAACCAATATTTTATCAGTAAAGCTTTCCTTCAATTTTCCTCAGCAAATGCCCTGCAGGGACTTGTGACGGCTGTACTTTTAACTTCTTGTGGGAAAGTGCCGACGCCTGCCCACTGTGCACAGATACGGATTATCATGAAATAGAAGGAGCCTGCAAGGGAGGCGTTCAGGTAACTCAAAGCATCCCATGCACACGTAACGACTGTTTTCAAAGGCATCAAAGTGACGTGACAGAGGAACAATTCTTACGCCCTGCCCTTGTTTTTCAGGACACCTTGTATGTGTGGAACGAGCCGAAGCATTGCACTAAAGGCGTCTCCCTCCCAGTAAAGAAAACTCTGCCTTGTGAAGCTATAGACTTCTGGTTAAAGGTTGGCGCTGGAATTGGTGCATTCACTGCAGTGCTGCTGATTTCCCTGACCTGTTACTTTTGGAAGAAGAACAAAAAGTAAATGAGAGAAGCGAATTCGTCTTTCATTGGCTGATTTTGCTGTTGTCTTCCACCCACACACCAGAGGGTGTCACTATAGAGTTATTTTAATTCAGGAGGATTGTATGAGGGTGCATGTTATAATACAATTCTACATACTGTATGTTCCTCTATGCACTTTTAACTACTGGGTTCTTGTTTTATATTCATGGTAACGTTCACCTATAGTCACTGTCAGTTCACAAATAAGATAACGTGTCTCTGTACGTCCCTTTAGAGGTGACTTATGTAAGACAAACTTTTCAGCACGGAAGAGATAAGTGTCCTTGCAGAACTTACGCAGTGTTTTTTATACCTGTACCATGATTATTACTCTAATCATATTACATGTACAAACATTGACGATATCTTCCGAGTCATGGTTACATTGTCAAGAGACAGACTTTTATATTTTCATACTATTTTTGGTAGAAAGAGGGATTGTGCTTCCAACAATTCACAAAATTATTTTAAATGTAGTATTATTATTATTATTATTATTATTATTATTATTATTATTATTATTATTATTATTGTTAGTAGTAGTAGTAGTAGTAGTAGTGGTTGTAGTTAAAGACATAGTACAAGTAAAAGTAGTAGTAACAGTAGCACTAAAAATATAGCTAGTTGTCACTCAAATTATTTTTATAATTTCCAATATGTGTATGAAGTAATTCAATGCTTCTTTTGTATGGCAGGCTGGAATATAAATATTCAAGGCTAGTGATGACCGCTAATAAAGAGTGTGAGCTCCCCGCCGCGGATAGCTGTGCGATAATGGAGGGCGAGGACAATGAAGACGAGGTGGTTTATTCAAATAAGCCGTCCTTGCTGGGAAAGCTGAAGTCAATAGCCACAAAGGTAAGCAGCTCCAGATTATTGTGGATTTCCGAACCGTTTCCCTGAGCCGTAATATGCAGAGAAAAGCAACTAATTACGAAAGCGAGAGAAAACTTAATTAATTTTTATGATTACAGGTCAAGGATGGATAATTTTACAGTTCTTCACATCACATGCGTTATAGGAAATATACCAGGCCCATTATCATTTTCTAAAAATGGTTTTAGCTCCACTCTAATGATACACCATCAGATTGTAATTATTATATTTCCTTTGTTAAAGTTTAGTTCAATATGAAAAACACCTTTATAGTGTGATCATTTCAAAGAACGTTTCAATTTTTATGTTAATACGAACCCTGCCTTTGCAAGAAATGTTATATTGTATGTATGTATAGATGAGTGTATGTATGTATGTATGTATATATATATATATATATATATATATATATATATATATATATATATATATATATATATATATACACTCACCTAAAGGATTATTAGGAACACCTGTTCAATTTCTCATTAATGCAATTATCTAACCAACCAATCACATGGCAGTTGCTTCAATGCATTTAGGGGTGTGGTCCTGGTCAAGACAATCTCCTGAACTCCAAACTGAATGTCTGAATGGGAAAGAAAGGTGATTTAAGCAATTTTGAGCGTGGCATGGTTGTTGGTGCCAGACGGGCCGGTCTGAGTATTTCACAATCTGCTCAGTTACTGGGATTTTCACGCACAACCATTTCTAGGGTTTACAAAGAATGGTGTGAAAAGGGAAAAACATCCAGTATGCGGCAGTCCAATTTTGGTGAGCTTGTGCAAATTGTAGCCTCTTTTTCCTATTTGTAGTGGAGATGAGTGGTACCCGGTGGGGTCTTCTGCTGTTGTAGCCCATCCGCCTCAAGGTTGTACGTGTTGTGGCTTCACAAATGCTTTGCTGCATACCTCGGTTGTAACGAGTGGTTATTTCAGTCAAAGTTGCTCTTCTATCAGCTTGAATCAGTCGGCCCATTCTCCTCTGACCTCTAGCATCAACAAGGCATTTTCGCCCACAGGACTGCCGCATACTGGATGTTTTTCCCTTTTCACACCATTCTTTGTAAACCCTAGAAATGGTTGTGCGTGAAAATCCCAGTAACTGAGCAGATTGTGAAATACTCAGACCGGCCCGTCTGGCACCAACAACCATGCCACGCTCAAAATTGCTTAAATCACCTTTCTTTCCCATTCAGACATTCAGTTTGGAGTTCAGGAGATTGTCTTGACCAGGACCACACCCCTAAATGCATTGAAGCAACTGCCATGTGATTGGTTGGTTAGATAATTGCATTAATGAGAAATTGAACGGGTGTTCCTAATAATCCTTTAGGTGAGTGTATATTGGTGCAGGTATAAGTCTCTTCTGAGGCAGTAGAAGTGATTATATTAAAAAATGTAATTTGAAAAATGTATTCAAATGCATCGTTACAAATCAGAAAAGTAATTTATGAATTCAGAGGTTGTTTTTTCCCACCTAGACATCAGAAAGAGAACTTTGCTAGACTTTGAAACTTCATCTTAATGTGTGGTGTCATTTATGTCAAAGGGTGTTATGTTGTTTGTTTAGGATTCCACTATTTGATCTCCCTCAGCTCTCATCATGTGTTGTTTGTTCAATTTTACAGGGAAATGGAGAGAGCTGTGAGTCTGTTCAACTCAAATCATCCAAGAATGAGAGATGGGTTTGGGGATAAAAAGAGGTTTGGTTCGAATTCAAATACGCATTGGGAGAAACAGAAACCGAAAAACAAAATGCACAAGACCACTGTTAACAATATTCTGGATGATTTGTGGACCAGGAACTCCGCCAATGAAGATATTCTAGTTTGGTTGCCTTATTACTGGGATAAAATACCTTGCCAAAGGGGATTCAGACACACTGATGATGCACTGGGTATAAGTTAAGCTCAGGAAGAGCCCTGGATAAGGGCGTCTGCTAAGAAATACATAATAAAAGAGAGACACCTTTGATACATATTTCTTTTGTTTGGTATTTTGCATTCTGGTTGCTTTTCTCTGGCTGTTTATAGGTTTAAGTAGTACTGTTTCTGTACAAGAAAGTTCCCAATAGGTCTTTCCTATGTTTCGAAATTAGGTAATGCAAGATTTAAACCTTCCCATGTGTTCAATACGATGGGCAGGAGCCAGCAGCATGCAGAGTAACTGTGCTCAGCAGACTGAAATCCCTCCATACCTCATCAGAGCGCCTACTTTATTTGAGTTGTTCATCTCATCATGCAGGTTCTGTGCAAGGAGACGTGAGGAGACTTGGAGGTCTGTTGTGAAATAGTCATGTTCATCTTGTGATAATGAATGGGGAAGAAAAACATGGAGAGTTTAAAGCCTTCTTAGCTGTGTTTTTGTTTTGTTATGTATGTATTCCTTTTGACAATTCTGCTCCTTTTATGTTTTTGAACTGTGTTTTCCTCATATCAAATTATTGGTACTTGTAAATCTCACATTGCATATTGTGGAGTGATTTGCATAGATTCATTGGTATTTTGTAATCATTTTATCAGAGAGAGAACCTATTTATTTTGCACTTTTAATTGACAGCGATCCTTCACCACATCTGAGTTTGTCATAGATATTTCCAGTCATATCATGTATTTGAATAGTCAACAGTGTGACATCTGTGGGAAAAACAAAGCAAACTATTGAAATTGAATAAGAAGGCATCAGCTGCACAGATAAATACCATTTTCTTCTGCAATCTGTTGTTCAACTCTGCATATTTATTTTGTTTAACTAGGTGTTTTTGTTGAAAGTATATATATTAAAACATACTGTTCCTCAGGTCTTTGGTTTGTTTTTGATTTTAACCAGCATTTGTGCAAGGGTTGTACATAAGTTCACACAGAAACATTTTAATGACCGTCCTCAGTTTAATACGTATTGAGCCATTCATGATAGTGTCAACAGCAGTAAAAGGCACAAAAACATTAATAAAACGGCTCCTAGTCCCATATACCTTTTATACCGTTCCTCAAATCCCATGCATAAGCAGTGAACATAAGACAATGAAAGGGAAGGAAAAGACACCAGAAATGTATGTTTGGGGGGTGGGGGTATGGGGCAGAAATAAATCATGTTGTTCTCCACTAATGTAGACTGATCTATTCTCAGAATAAAATATTGTCAACTGTTTTTGGTTTGTTAGTTATTTGTTTGGACCCCAGAGCAAGACTTTGTCCTCGGTATTTGATAACCTTGAATTCTGATTGAATAAAATCTGGTAATATAATGTATTCAGATTTCATTGATTGTAATTATTATTATTCATATTTTTTTAATTCACAGTAATATTCTTTTTAATGAAGGATTTTACATGAATTCAATAAAACGTACTGGTATTTGGTTTTCTGAAATCCATTTTGGAATGGACAGCTTAACCAGCCCCTGAGAGTAAAAGCAAAACTACAAAGAGAGTACTGCTGAAATTTATTTTAAAGCTGCAAGAACTCCACTGACAACAAAAATCACTGGAATATGTTCATTTTACCCAGAATGCAATGCTATAAAAATCCTTCAGTTAGAAGACACTTAGTTTGACCTGTCCTCGTAAAAGTGGCTGGTAAAGGGGCACATTTTAAACTCAAGGTTTGCTTTATTATTGCAGAGAATTGTTTCCTTTACAGTCTTTCCTCACATCTTTTTTAAATTGCCGTGGTTCTATTAAATGATGTATACATTTGCGCATCAGCTTTTATTTGTCTATCTAAATCATCAATTGCAACAGATTTAAAATTGAAATAACTTGGAAACGTAAGCTTTCCATATTTTAAGGAATATTACAGTTGAGGCTTGTGAACAGTTGGTAGTAAACACTTACATTTCATTATTATTTTAAGGTATAGCTGAAGACACAATCCAATAACATATATACATTATTAATGTAAGCCTAGAAGAACATCTGCTACACTCAAGCTATGTTTTATTTAAGAAGAGTAAAAACAAACCCAGCAGTGAAGACAGAAAAAGCCCGCTGGACCTCAGGTTTAATTAAAGTCATGTCAGGCTTAGTTGGGCAGTAGAGAGGCCCTAAGATTTGCCGTTCAACATGAAAGTTTGCCATTCGCCAAGGGATAGTTACTAACTCACTGACTGTAAGTGTATTTTTCTCCGAATACAAAAGGAATTCTAAAGTTATTGGAAACTGCACTCGCTCTGCTGCTTTATTATGATGCAGCATGTGTTCAGTATGCTAATGAAGGATTAACAGTATCTTGTAAAGAACAAGGTGCATGTAAATCACATTTGGGTTTCCACTAGACACTAAAGTAAAACAAAGGGGAAAATCAAAAAGACAACGCATGGGAAGGATCCACAAATAAAAGTGCACATTGTCTCTTGAGATACATTCTTAGAAGATGAAGAATGCGTGTTAATGCAGGGGACGGAGATGTGAAGGAACAGCAGGATAATTGGTGTCGGTTTTTACGTTTGGAACAGATTGTCCCCCTCAGGACACATTTCTTAGGTCAGCTGAGCATTTCTCTGCAACAGGAGACATCTGTTCCTTGGTGCCAGGGCCGATCTCCCTCGCAGGTCGTCTTCGGTGGTGCTGCAGAATCCTTTAAAGTAGATTTGGGTAATATTGGCCATGTTTACAATAGAATTAGCGCCTTGGCTTGCTTGTTCATTTGTCTTCACTTGGCCCAGCACTAAACACAAATGAATCTTGGGGGGAGGGAGTAAGGAACTTGGCCACAATCTGATTGGCCACAGGCAGCGCAGGCTTTGACTGTTAATTGTGGGTATAATGTAATGCCGGAGAATATGGCAGATTTGGAGCTTGTGAAACACGGAGCACCTGCCTTTACAAACTGCAATCCGATTTCTCCAGTTAATCTGATTTTGGAAACATTCTATAAACAAGGACTGCACAAGCGCCTCTCCTGCACCGATACTGAGAGGGTACACTGAATAATGTGGTGGCACATGTGGCCACAAAACACAAGGCTCTCTAACTGTCATCTAATGTAGAAGTGTCATATATCAACTGGAGAAACACTTTATGAGGTTGCCTTGGCTCAGGAATAATGTTTTGGGCTTTTGTGTGCCATACATATCATGGAGATTATATAGTGTAGGATAGTGGGACTATGAGTGACTGCTTTGGTTTATTTCCTTGAATTTGGCTATTTTGAGAATGGCCAGCTTGAAAGCCAACCCTTTTTTTGATGCTCTATCCCTCAATTTCGGAAGCCAGGGACTTCAATCATAGTCTGTCTGCAACAACTCGGCATGTGGAACGTATCCTCGGGGAGCGAGGAATGCACGAGCAGATAAGCCACACAACAAAGGAAAATAATCTTTCAGATGTGCTAGCATAAATAAAATGCATGACTAGGGGCATAAGATTACTTTACATAATCCGCCGCTTCCTGTTGTATTTTGGACACAAGGGTTTCTCTGTATTTTATTTTGTTCAACCACAGGAACTGGTGTGCAATTCAGATATTGCTCTGGGATTTAGTTTTTTCTGCATTTTGCATTCTATTCTACATTTTTCACATTTCCCAAGACAGTGTTTTAAATGACCCCTGTTTTATTGCATGGCTGCACTCGAAGGCAAGACAAAGAGCGATGTTTGCAGATGTGCGAGTACCAATGCTCACGCTTGTGTGTATTTTGTAGGGTCGTATACATTTAAAGCTAAGTTGTACAAGTTCATGTTAAACCAATTTATAATGGTTCTTTCTTGTTGTCATGATTCTTTAATAAATGCGAACGGCTTCGGAAAGATGTCCCCTGCTGTTTGTTTTATGATGTTTGTTTTTCACTAAATTAAATCATATTAGCCTTAAATTAGTTGCTCCACCTATTTTTTTGCAACGTGAAAAATATTGTAATCCTCTAGGTGTTGACAAAAAGCACATAGACTTTTCTACCCTGTATTTTATAATGATACACACCTGTTGAGTGATGTCTTTATAGCATAAGAAAACAGCTTTTTAAATTCAGGACAAGATACAGTAAACAGTCTGAAATACATACTACCTCGAATATTATCACTTCACTACTCCCTACATGCACAGATATCATGATTTAACCTTTGTATAAAACTACAAGACACAATTTAAGGCACAAAAAAGCCATTGTTAAACATTGTTAAGCTTTACTAAAGGTCACATTATAAGTAGGCAGATCACCCATGATTTAATTATTACAATACAAATTCCATGGTCCTTAAGTAATTTACCAATTTATACTCATCCACGCTCCATGCACGTCTGTAATTCAAAATTTACTGGGGATCTTATGGACCATTTAATGTCTATTTATTGGAGCTGTGTAATACTTTTATTGTTTTGTGCTGTTAAAACCATCAGTTTGACATAATATACATATTATATACAACATAGAAATGCATACGCAATTAATTACAACATTGAAGCCTACAAAAAATAAGACAATAAAGTTTGTCTAATATTGCAATCGCAGTAGGTCATTCTGTTACTGCTAAGTCAAATTGAATATGTATATAACAATGCAACTCATGGTTATTTACAGGGTATAATAAAACTATCAAAAACAAAGTCCAGAAAACATTCTATAAAGTCTCCTATAGTAATGTCAGTTATATGTACAGCCCTTAAAAATAATTTAATACACACTTTCTACATCAATGGTACTAGTTCACTGGAAATGCACAATATGTGCCAGTTTGCTAACAGTCTAAGAGCTGGGATTAGGCAGTTTAATGAGAGTCACAGAGATGAAGTGGTGGAATCAACAATTTCTCTCCCGTTACAGACTGTTGGGACATAATGAGTGCTCACAGAAGCTGAAAGGAAATGGAAAAGAAAAAAAAAATTAGCACGGCCCTTTTTAGATCTTTTTCATATCAGAACATAAAAGATGCCCCTGCTCATTTCAGACTGTCGAGTATTAGTGTTTCTAGGGTTGAATTAATTCGATTTTTTTTATCTTCTTATTCTCTTACACCTGTCACTTCTGCCTCCTGGATATAAAAACTAACAAATATCAGTTTACCTGACTTCATTATTTTGTAGTCCTTAATACTGCATGGATAAAGCTGGCTGTAGATGTATTCTGGATGTATTAATTTAAAACATGCCTGCATTCCAAATTCTTTTTAAAAATGTATTTTCTTAGTTATCTGTATCAATGAACCAGATGTAATTTTGTAGGCTACCTTACCAAAAAATGCGTTATTTTAAATAGAAGGCTACCCTATCCAATCACACCAATTCCCTTCCCTTCCCACAGAGGAAGTCTACGTGTTCATGATTTTCCTTTTTTAAACTGAACAACTTTTGATTGTAATAAACTTTCTATTACATTGAAGGCAGTGCTTTAACGATGATAAATAATTGCAGAATAGCAGTATGCATAAAAAATGCATTATTGTAATATTTCCACATGAAAGGATAAAGGAGATAAACGATTTCCTTAAGTTTATACTTAATTACCAAATGAGATATTTTTTTAACATGTGTTGCCCAAAAAGCTATGTTTTTATGAAGTTATCAGTGTTTCAGCCATTAGGACACACTTAAAATAATAATGGAAATTACATAATTTGTACTATGGACATACCCTTATCTATATAAAAACATTCAGTAAAGAGAACATTAAGTAATTTTGGCATTTAAAAAAAAAAACGTGTTTATAAAATAAGTATAATAATATTAAAATATAAAGCTTATAATCAAAAATAAATAAATGACTTGCACAGTTTAGTTTTTGAAAAGCATTATACAGACCATGTTTTGTGACAGCTCTGCTAATGTTCATCTGTATTTCTTAGCTAGTATTTTCAAAATGACTTGCAGGTTCACAAAGATCTTTACTGCTTAGAAATATACAATGCAAAGTCAAATTCAGTTTCCTAATCCTGCCAAATGTAACAATGCCCAACATTTTAAAACACAGTCATCTCTACAATGTAGTGACACAGTAACTATGCAGATGTTTGTTGACGGTACTCACAATGTGAATATGTGGTCGCTGCGCCACTCACACTGAACCTGTTCAGGTGTAGTCTGTGACTTGTTACATTCTTCTGCGGCTGGAACATTATGATGTGGACCTTCGGTGCGAACATGCACCCCAGGACAACAAAGCCACTCAGACTGACAGAAATACACATGGTTGTGGTCTGGACCTGGAGAGTTCAAATAAGGAATATGTTAAAATACAACTCCCAATTCAAAATTACTCAATCTCTGCCCCTCCTCCTACAAGCATACTTAACACTAAAAGAAACGTCTGAACACTGCAAAATGTTTGAATTCATGCTGATATTATTATCAGAGATTGTGTCTATATAAACCGTGCACTACAAATTATAACCTGTAGTTCTCAATTATTATGAAAAGTCTTGTGTAAAATACTGAAAATGTCAGATGTAAAAAAGTATAAGTAATTATTGATGTCCTTCAAAATCCTTCCTCATTTCAAGAATGATAGTCTCTGAAATGGTTTTGTTTATGTCTTGTCTCCCTATTCAGATATTTTATACAAATACTTTGCATGTAATATATATGTGTGTGTGTGTGTGTGTGTATGTGTGTTAAAGGGACTTGCCTTGTTAAAATTAACAACCTTAGTTTTTACCGTTATCTGTGCCTGTGTTAATCCACAAGACCAAGCTACCAGTATGGTGTTGGTTTGCATATATATTATCTTTGTGTCAAGATTACTCGTTTTATGTATAAAATGTAGGTATATGAATATAACAGACAGTACAGCTTAGCCTGTGCTCTTTAGCTTCTGATTAGAAAGGTTTCTGGTGCATTAATTTTCCCCTGAATAATCAGGATTACCTGTGAACACATTATATTTTTAAAGGGATTTAGAAAGAACAGTTCTACTTGCATCAGCGTTCTTAAAGTCTGAAGTTTCCTTTCGAGTTTCTGCTTTGAGGTCAATTCCTTTCCACTTCACTGGCAGTGGGCTTGAAAACTACACTTATACTTCAGTCATTTTCTGAATTAAATTGGAAACATTACAGTGCCCAAGTGAAGTCAAATGCAAAAAGCACATACTATTATATTAACTGGCTGATCCTGTAGTTAATGCTAAGACATTTAAAAATTACATTTCTAAAACTTGACTTTTCTGTATTTGACAGGGAATTCTGCTTTTTATGGAGTACAAATCTTTCATAAAAAAATAATTTATGATTAGGAGGTTAGTCAATTTGGTCCAATTTGGTCTAAGGCCAGTTTAAGTGCCACTACCGATTGCAAAAAACTAAAGCAAAACATTTAGTCTGCAGCAGAGGATCAAACGTCTCCTGCTGTCCCTTTAGATGTGTTCAAAGCACCGCACTAACTTTAGAAAATGTTCAAAATGAATCTAATAGACCCATGCACAATTTTTTTTTTTATTGTTAACATGTATGAAAGTAAAGTGTGGCAACTGCAATTGATTATTGATTCATATTAGTGGATTTTTCAAGACAAGGCCAACGTTAATGGCAACTTACCCTGTAGTCGCTGGAGGTCACATAAAAGATGGGGAGGAAAGCCAGCCAGATAATGCAGGTGGTGTACATTGTGAAGCCAATGAATTTGGCCTCGTTAAAGTTTTCAGGACACTTCCTGGTCTTAAAGGCATACACAGTACATAAGATTACAAGCACTACGTCGTACGACAACGAAACCAACATACTGGAGTCTCTGACGTTGCATTTCAATATAACAGTCTCCCTCTTCTCCGGCACAGTGAACCTCCTCGTGCCGGGGACCTCCAGCATGAGCCAAACGGACACAATCACAATCTGAACCGATATCAGGCTCATGCAGATAAAGACTTGAGAGCTGGGGCTGATAAACTTAGGCCTCTGTGTGCCCTCCTTCACACCGTTGAATATCCTGGCGATACGGTTAGTCTTTGTGAGAAGAGCCGAGTAGCACACGGCGAAGGAGGTGCCAAGGCCAAGGCGACGTAATGTACAAATAGCTGGAGATGGTTTAGCGATGAAGAAGAAAGTCATGCAGTAGGACATGAAGACACCGAAGAGCAGGATATAGCACAGCTCCCGCCCAGATGCTTTCACCAGGGGCGTGTTGTTGTGTCTGATAAAAACAGCCATCACTAGAAAAGTACAGATGAACCCAACGCAGGCTATTGTGATCGGACCGATGGCCCAGGCATCTTCCCACATGATGTAGTCCTCTGGTAGGTCGAAACACCCTGTCAGGTCTTCACTGGGCCACTGCCCTGGGCTGCAGGCCATGCATGTGAACTCATCCAGCAAGTATTCGTACGGCTCACAGGCTGTGCAAATCCAGCAGCAGTATTCCACGGCCTGCATCTTCTTCATTTCATTTCGGGCACAGGGGTCACTGCACTGAGAGGTGGGGACGGAGTATTTGGGCCAGTGAATGAGGTCAGTGTTCATGCTCAGGGTCTCAGCCCACTGCCCGATCTGAACATAGGAGTGTTTCTCCAATGTCTGCTGGTAGTTAAATATATTGTATCGGCCCATTCCGTCACCGTAGACATCAAACTTCACAACGTTGTCCAAATCAGGAGAGGAGAAAGGGGCTGTAAATATAAAACATAAAAACTAGTTAGTGAAGAAATTAATTATTGTATCATAACATCGACTACCCAACAACAAATGTTCAAAACAACCTTCAAACGGGAGCTACATTTGGTCGTTCACTTGCAGGTCCCAAGCTCATTAATCTCCCATGACAATTTACAACACTTGACAAGAACCAAAGTGATTAATTGCAAGGAGATAATACAGCAAGGGTAATATGAGCTGATACAAAATGATGGTCCGTTACACAAGGAAATAGTTTTTAAGGCATTCCAAAGCAGACAATGAGAAGAGGGACTCAGTTGTCACTCAATCCAAACCCCCCTAAAAATACATAATACAAACAAGAGACTATAGAAAGTCTACACCCACTTTCAAAATTGAAACGTTTTGTTGTCTTTGTAGCTTGGAATTAAAATGCAGTAAAATATATATAGTACTGTGCAAAAGTTTTAGGCAGGTGTGAAAAAATGCTGTCATGTAAGAATGCTTTCCAAAATAAAACATGTTAATAGATTATATTTATCAATTAACTAAATGCAAAGTGAGTGAACAGAAGAAAAATCTACATCAAATCAATATTTGGTGTGACCACCACAGCAACAATTCTTCTTGCACAAAGTCAGGGATTTTGTAGGCATATAGTCAGGTGTATGATTAAACAATTATACCAAACAGGTGCTAATGATCATCAATTCAATATGTAGGTTGAAACACAATCATTAACTGAAACAGAAACAGCTGTGTAAGAGGAATAAAACTGGGTGAGGAACAGCCAGACTCAGCTAACAAGGTGAGGCTGCTGAAGACAGTTTACTGTCAAAAGTCATACAACATGGCAAGACTGAGCACAGCCTCAAGACACAAGGTAGTTATACTGCATCAGCAAGGTCTCTCCCAGGCAGACATTTCAAGGCAGACAGGGGTTTCCAGATGTGCTGTCCAAGCTCTTTTGATGAAGCACCAAGAAACGGGCAACGTGGAGGACCGTAGAAGCAGTGGTCGGCCAAGGAAACTTACTGCAGCAGATGAAAGACACATCATGCTTACTTCGGAAGATGTCCAGCAGTGCCATCAGCTCAGAATTGGCAGAAAACAGTGGGACCCTGTTACACCCATCTATTGTCCGGGGAAATCTGGTCAGATTTGGCCTTCATGGAAGACTTGCGGCCAAAAAGCCATACCTCCGACGTGGAAACAAGGCCAAGGGACTTAACTATGCACGAAAACACAGGAACTGGGGTGCAGAAAAATGGCAGCAGGTGCTCTTGACTGATGAGTCAAAATTTGAAATATTTGGCTGTAGCAGAAGGCAGTTTGTTTGCCAAGGGCTGGAGAGCGGTACACGAATGAGTGTCTGCAGGCAACAGTGAAGCATGGTGGAGGTTCCTTGCAAGTATGGGGCTGCATTTGTTCGAATGGAGTTGGGGATTTGGTCAGAATTAATGGTCTCCTCAATGCTGAGAAGTACAGGTAGATACTTATCTATCATGCAATACCATCAGGGAGGCATCTGATTGACCCCAAATTTATGCTGCAGCATGACAATGACCCCAAACATACAGTGACAGTCATTAAGAACTGTCTTTAGTGTAAAGAAGAACAAGGAGTCCTGGAAGTGATGGTATGGCCCCCACAGAGCCCTGATCTCAACATCATCGAGTCTGTCTGGGATTACATGAAGAGAGAGAAGCAGCTGAGGCTGCCTAAATCCACAGAAGAACTGTGGTTCATTCTCCAAGATGTTTGGGCCAACTTACCTGCCGAGATCCTTCAAAAACTGTGTGCAAGTGTACCTAGAAGAATTGAAGGCAAAGGATGGTCACACAAATATGGATTTCATTTAGATTTTTCTTCTGTTCATTCACTTTGAATTTAGTTAATTGATAAATATAATCTATTTTTGAAAGCATTCTTACTTTAGAGCATTTTTTCACACCTGCCTAAACTTTTAGCACAGTACTTACTGTATATACATATCTGCACATCCTACCCCACAACTTCCTAGTGTTCCAATTTCCAACTTCCCTCTGCTGGGTAGTGCATATCAAAACAAAGACCCAACCATGCACACCAAAGAGCTTTCAAAAGAGCTTTGGACAAAGTTGTTGAAAGGCACAGATCGGGTGATGGGTATAAAACAATATCAACGGCCTTGAATATCCCTTGGCGCACAGTCAAGATGATTATTAAGAAATGGAAGGTGTGTGGCATCACCAAGAAGGAGACTGATCAGAGAGGCTACCAAGAGGGCAATGGAAGCTTTGCAAGAGATACAGGCTTTTATGGCCAATACTGGTCAAAGTGTGCATGTGATACAAATCCCAAGCACTCCATGAATGATACCTTTGGTTATCTTTGGCACAACCCCAACACAGAGCATCACCCAAAGAACACCATCCCTACTGTGAAGAATGGAGGTGCAATATCATATTATGGGGATGTTAGAAAAGTCCTTGAGGAAAACCTACTGCCCTCTGCAAGAAAGCTGAAACTGGTACTGAAGTTCACCTTTCAGCAGGACAATGACCCAAAGCACACAGGCAAAACTGCACTGGAGTGGCTATGGAATGGAAAGGTAAATGTTCTTGAATGGACAAGTCAGAGCCCTGACCTAAATCCAGTCTCTGTCATAGCTCTTTGCTGTCCATCAACTCTCCCCAAGGAACATTACAGAGCCTGAACAGTTACGTAAAGATGAACAGTCAAATATTGTCGAATCTAGGCATGCAAAGTTGGTAGAGACCTGTCCCAACAGACTCACGGCTGTAATTGCTGGCAAAGGTGCTTCTACCAAGTATTATATCCAATTATGATATTTCAGTTTTGTATTTTTCATATATATGTTTTCACAGCTAAAATCACAGTATTTACAACTGTTTATTTTCTTTGACTATGACTGCACATTTGTTTTCTTAAAGAAGTCTCCAGCATAATCTAACACTTGGGTAACCTTGATGTGAATTACATGAAATGAGAGTTCCTTGTTAAATGGGCAGGTTCAAGGAAGAAAAACAAAAAGTTAAATTTATTGGCGGCAACCTTCACAGAACTTTTGTTGTTTTATGTTAGGCAATTCATCGTAATAAATACATTTAAAAAAAGCAAATGCATTCAATAAATAATAAAGCTTACATTTCTTTACAGAGAAAAAGAGGAGATTTCAGTCAGGAGCAGTCAGACATTTTTCTTCCTGTGCAAAAGGTGTGTACAATTTGTCTTGTTTATGAAGTTATGTCGGACATTTAATTGACATAGGAAATTGCATTCCTGGGACCGAGACTTTGAAAGCAATCCATTAAAAAGTGATAATATCAACATTTTAATTCTTAAAAATGCCTGCGGATATTCTACAAGCTGCATGATGTGAAATATAGTCAAGGTTACTCTTTCCTTCTGGTAGGAATGATAACACATTGTAATGAAATTGCATTCGGGTTCTCTACAAATTTCCAGACAATGTTAAGGAGTAATGAACAAATGGCTCTGGATCTCCAGCACTGCAAGCAACCATTTTACCTTTCTTCACCTATTCTTGCTATCTGCCCTGTTGCGGTCATTGTCACTGTGCTTTTGTCCCTGCAAGAGGTGGAAAACCTGCAGAGATGATTGGCCTGCAGGGGTTCACTTCAATATAACAAAGACACAGCTTTTAACTTCCATAAAATCCCTAAAGCTGCTTTTTTGTTTTTTGTTAAAAATGTGATTAATCTATTGTATATGAAGGAGTGTTCTAATATCTCTTTTAATATTTCAACTGACTGCTGCTGACGTGCCTAGATTGAGATTGCACGAGCACTTGATAAACCACCAGCAAATCACTCGTCAATATTGTGGAGTTATGTGTTTATGAACTCCATAAATCACAGAGACAGTCTGGTGGGAAGCACCAGGACTTTATACAGCTTCTGATAACCTGTTTATTAGACTGTGGGGATTTTCATTTGGTTTTTCCTATCTTATACAGATGCAGTTGATTTTGCTGGATATTCTTGCATTGTTTTATATTATTCCTAAAACATTTTCTCCATAATTTCTAGAATAGTAAAAATAATAAGAAAAAATACAAAATACAAAATTAAAAAATTAGCTGCGAACACTAAATAAGGATACCAAAATGCTACACAGTCTTGTTGCAGAATACCCAGCCATATCAAATGAAATCCATGCAAATAATGACATATATTTTATAAATTCTCTATATATGGTGTATACTACTCTCTACTCTACTCTCATTTCACTCCTTTTGTAAGATGTCAAGATTTCTTTCTTAGTAACAATAACCATAATATCAAACAACTGTAAATATAAGCTATAAATTGATATTTCAATTGAAATTGCATGAAAAAAGATTTGATGCAACACATTTGTGTTTTTTTAATTGATGAACATAAGTCTGGGAAGCTGCAATGCTCATGTCAGCCAACCACCCCATGACTGTCATCTGTGTCACTGTATTTTAGTGATACTTATTGCAAATTCATCATGTGATTATCTTCATAGCTCTTTCGGGCCCATGTTGTTGGAAATTTGAGATACAAATATGAATAAAGCATCTAAAAGCCTAAATTACCATTTCAAAAATAATAAACTGTTCAACATACAGAGCTTTCTTTGAGAAACTGATGTAAATGCCAACATAACAGGATAGTAAATAATTAATAGGCTTAGATACTGCACAATATTAATTCATACAATTATTAAAATTGGCAGAAAAAAATATGTATTTAATCTATGTATATCAACCATTAGATGGCAGTGTTACGTTTATAAATTCAGGAGTATCTTTATTGTCAAAGTTAATTCACTTACTGAGTAACAAAATAATTATTTATCCATATTATATAACAGTAATCCTACTGAACTATAACAATGCTAACATTAATAATATAGATTGATCTGTATAATTAACCTAGTACAGTCAATCATCAGGAGAACAACGGCACAAATGCCACATTTTTCAAATGCACAAATGTCCATTTTGGTCATGGGTATTTAATCCAGTATTCCATGCTGTTTCCCAGAGCAGGTATTGTTTCAACGCATTGCTTCCATTTTACATGTTTCTTCCCAGGAAGAGTGTGAATGGGATTTTCTGTTGGGACACAGTTAACCGTGCTTTTATGTGAGAATCATATTGAGCTCACTTGGGATATGTTTCGAAACACAGGCCAGCCACTGACGGTGAGGTGGAGAAAGCGCCACGCTTCAAAGCTAAGCCATATCTAACAGCAGGATATTTGCTATTCTTTCGTAAAGAAAAGTGAAGATGCATCAATATGGTTACATAAGAACATTATATAACTCAGTTTTTCTCTAAATACTGAGATGCTTCTACCTTCTACTTAAATACAGTGATGCCTCATGGAGTTTCAATTGGAAATCATCCTTATCCCCAAAACTGCTCATAGAACTATAAGATTAATTAGGAAGTCTAAATTAATACAGCTAACACGTGCAATATACAAGATTCACCAGCATGTTGCACTAAAAATGAAATGATGATTTAGTTGTCCATACCAAATTGATCATGCTATCGCTTTTTGTATCTTATATCAACTGAAAAGTCTGAAATGCTGTCAAGGCCTAGATAACGTTTTCACTGCAGCTTTCTAAGTATGTGAGATTCGCTTCTTATTGGTTACAGAAAAATCCCTTTTCTTTGGAGACTGAATACTTCATATTATGATTCTATCTGAAGCAGTGAATTATCAGGATCAGGTATGTGAGCGAACAACAGCAGGGTAAACAAACAAAAAACCACTGCAAGACTTTAAATTGAGCAATGGGCATTTATTGTAAGTTGCTTACTCACAACTGAATGAAAGATTACCTCTTGACATCTACCAGCTTGAAAAGACGGATCTGTGATGTTAACTGTCTGCCTTGAGAAGGAAAGCTGGTGAATATAACAAAAAAAAAAATGAGTCTTTGCTTATAAACATCATAGTTGTGTCAGATTCTACTGACATCCTACTGAATTTGAGAAAAAGGCTTAATCTGTGTGGGAAATACTGAGGTACAAAACCGACGAAGAAGCCTTTAGACATGTACACTCCGCAGGCATCAGAAGAAAAGCCACATTCAAGAGAACACAAACCACAGAGCCAAGTGCATTTCCTCACCACACTCAAGATATAGACTTTCTATCAACTAATGTGAAGAAACAGAAATGAAATTTGCTTTGTAACTAAGCGTCAGGCGCAGCCCTCGAGACAATGCCAATACAGCCACAACCAATGAAGAACTCAGGGTTGAAATATTGCAGGTGGGAGTGCTTAAGTGAGGTTAAGTATATATTCTGAAGAATAATAAAAAAAAAATGAAGCAAAGCAAACCGGAAAACTGATGTAACGTAAAATAATGAATGAAGTCTAATTTAAAAAAAGGAGAAGTGTAAACGAAATGTGAGAGAACATCATAAATCTTTAATGCTAATGAACGCAACCTGTTACCAGATATTTTGCAAGATGACAGTAACACACCAACATGCCAATAAAAATGCAATTCAGTAGTATATGTGCTAAGGTGGAGGATATAGTATGACACATACTCAATGCTATCACACATACTCAAACTGGTACATGTGATCACCTACGGAAGGAGACAAATTCCCAAGAAGTCTTTGTCACTCATACAGAAAAGACTAGTGGTATTTTAGAAAGAAGCGAATTGCCTAGCTATCTGTTTAATGAACCACATGACCAAGCACTTCTAAAGCTTATTCTGCAGAGGGTTTATACAAAATTATAGACTGGGAAATCAGCAGCGAGAAATTCAGTTTAATATATGGAACAGGAACAAGACAGGGAATTTTTAATGTGGAGATGATATATGAGAGGAGAATTGAGATTGCGACTGAAGGGAAATGGTCTCTGCCTTACTGCCTTACTGCATGTCTTCAGTCAGTAATGTTCAGTCCTGTAATATATTGGACACAATTCAACAAATTGGCTTAGATGGCACAATTGCACAGTTGATCACTTAGTTTTGACTTTTTAACTTATTATAATGGTCATTAGAAACTTGTTTGCTATAGACAATGATTTAGACATTTCTTCAAAAGCATTTTGCCATTGTTTCCATCTCTTTCTCAGTTTTCTGATCATGTATCAAAGTAATGTATAACAACACTAACCAAATTAGCTTTACAATTAAACAATATATAAAATAAAATGTCAGATTTTTGGAATTACATTTCTGCAAAGTGTGCAGCTAACATCCTCTTGTTATTTCGAGGTGTAATCTCAGCCTTGTACAGTACAATGCTCTTACCAGTGATAGATATGCGTGTGCAAAACACAGGGCAGACAGGCGAGAATAAATCAGAATTTTATTTCCTCATATTAATACATTTCAATCAGAACACATCCCAGTCAAACAAGGCGGGCACAAATAGAGAAAAGGATACTCTGATTGGTCTAACCAATATGTCAACGAAAGAGCAATTTAAGTTGAAAACCAACAGCAATAGTGAAGGAGACGGTCAGCAGAGCACTGTGTACAATACAATGCTTTCTGCTAAGAATCCAGAGGTATCAGTCTGATCTGCTTCACGTAGCACAGTTGTTTGCTGCAGACGAATTCTCCAGAGCATGCTTACCTGCATCTATGAGCATCACTGAGGAAAATGCTGAAGCTCCGGTACAAACGCTAACTTAAAACTGACCTGTTTCATCTGACAAACTGCACAGCAGAATTGCTGATACTGCAGAGGAATCAACACTCTCTAAATTCTAAAGACAAACACCCGACGGCCTGAGACAATAAAGGGCTACTGCAGAGATGGAAAGCAAATGGCTTATCACAAGTGTAAGCATGTCAAAAACTCTGATCTTCATACAACAAAAATGAATAACTCCCAAGCGTATATGGAAAGCAATTGCATGCCACATTCATAAAGGCCACCTAGGCATTTAATCATGCAAAAGCAGAGTTAAAAGGAATGCTCTACTAGCCAGGCATGAACATGATGATATCAGATCTTGTTGCAAAACTGCGCTAGTTTGAAAGGGTTATTAATCAAACGAAAAAGCGGTGTTGTTCTGTTTAAATGCCTTTACTTGTAGTCTTGTAAAGTCTTCAAATAGTTTAAATAAATGGCAACAGTGCACTGTGTAAATGTAACACAGTGGTTCATTGAGAAAAGCGTTTCACAAGATTTCAATTCCACTGAACACAAAGATTGACTAGAGCAGGGAATAAGGCAGAGACCAGCTCTACTGTAGGAGGAATCACACAATATTCTTCCAGTCATCTATCAAAAGGATTGCAGCAAGGGTTTGATGCTACACCCTGTGGAATACATTGTGAGCTGCTATCTTTTCAGATTTGTCTGTTGGCTCAAAACAGTGTATAATATAGTGTATGTGATAACAAAATTACATGTTTTCAAAACACAATTATACCTTAAATTTGTATTTATAATTATTCTAAAGGCTTACAGGGACCATAAATCCAGCAGCAGTTTTCCACAGCCTGGTTTTTCTATTTAATTTTTGGCACTGTGGCCAATCTGAGAGTATTTGGGCCAGCGAATGAGGTCGGTGTTCAGGATCAGGGTCTACACAATCTGCCCAATGTTAACATACACATAATTGCCATATGTTTTCTGGTAGTTCCAATAATATTATAACGGCCCATTCCATCCTCATAAGCATCAAACTTCACAACGTTGTCCAAATCAGGGGGCGAGAAAGAGACTGTAAATAGAAAACATGAATATGGGTTAATGAAAAAAAAAGAGATGGATTTATTCTACATGAAAAGATTAAAATAACCAGCAAATCAAGACTGTATTTCTTTGCTGCAATCCAAAACTAATGCCACACGTTTTCTAATACATCATAAGAATGTTATAGTTTCTCTTCACAAATAAAACAATGCACTATTGAATTAAGCACATAAAATGATCATGTATTTGATATGTACAGTAACCTAACTGAGGTTAAGGAAGGGGAGGCTGGTGGTAAAGCAAGTATCAGAGAAACTGTGAAAAAAGGCATTCTTCTATTGTTTGAAGAAAATCCCCAAAGAACAATGCACACATTTAGATTTGCAAAGGCCTTAATCCCATTTTGTTAGTGACACTCTGGGAGATTCATGCTATACATGTAACGTGTAAGGCAATTTATATTTGCAATTAAATTGCAATTAAAGATTAAATTAAAACATGGCTTCTAACAGCTTTACTCCACCCGTAGGGGTAATGCAGTAGTTATTGTGTAAACACAGTGATGCAGCAATATTCCATAATTAACAATTACTGACTTTTCTGTACTCAGGAGGGTAAAGCTATGATGCACTGGAAAATGTATCTTTCTTGCCCGATTACCTCAATAGTTTGAATAAAGATTTAAGACAGGCAGACAGTTACAGATGCCCATAGGGGCCCTTTAAAATGAATACACATTTTCACACAGCCAAGTTTATATTCCATTGCTAAAAAACACAACAAAGCATGTTGTTTGCCCCTGAAATGTACAGAATCTTAATTCTATGAAAACAACATGCCAGTTTAAGAATAGGTAATATCTGGGAGTCCACACAAAAATGAACCCGACTTTGTTTCCAAACGAACTCAGCACGTTTATACACAAGACAAGTGTGAACAGCCAGCACACTGATACATTGTTTCAAAGCAAATAAACTGAATTTAGTTTGTTTGAAATTTGTGGTAATTGGGCATTCTGACTCTAAAATTAAACCTTTTGGGTAATGTAGCCTATACTGACACGTTTCAATCTATACTTCATCCACACCTGAAACAGCTTGTTGATGAAAGAGGCTGACGAAGGCTAACATGACTAACATGCAGAGTAACAGACGGGCTAGTCAGTCAAATAACAGCTGAGTACAACAGTACTGCCAAAAGTGGCGTATCAGAACTCATAACTTGTCATGGATGGTGTATGG
Source organism: Amia ocellicauda (assembly GCF_036373705.1). NCBI lineage: Eukaryota > Metazoa > Chordata > Actinopteri > Amiiformes > Amiidae > Amia > Amia ocellicauda. The sequence continues at coordinate 20,288,197 of NC_089864.1, read as the reverse complement.
CAGCCAATGACCTAACCGAGTTCTGCTAACCGACCAAACCGAGTCCTATCAGTGAAAAACAAGAAGCTGCGGTTTCAGTGGACTAAGGAACACAAACTCTGGAGGATTGGAAAAAACATTGCCTGGTATGATGAATCCCGTTTCCTGCTGTGAGGACCAGGATATGATGAAAACCACAGGAATCCATGGATCCATCCTTCCCAGTGTCAACAATGCAGGCTGGTGGTGGTGTGATGATGTGGGGTGTGTTTTCATGGCACACATTGGGTCACTTGATATGCAGCGTTTGAATGTCACAGGATATATGAACATCATCAAATGCTTCATGGCAACAGTGTATCCATCTGTGAATAGGTTCTTTCAGCAGGATAATGCTCCATCCCCACAAGGCTAGGATTGTCCAGGAATAGTTCTGGGAACATGAACGTGAATTCAGCTCACTGCGGTGGCCTGCCCAGTCATCAGGTCTCAATGCATCCAGCATCTGTGGGATGAGATGGAACGAGCTATTTGGATTTGCAAATCCACCACCAGCCAATTTGCAACAACAATGTGAAGCAATGTAGTTGACAGGGGCCAGCATCCCTGTGACACGCTTTTGACACCTTGTTGAGTCCATGCCCCAATGAATGCAGGCAGTTCTGAGTGCAAAAGGGGGAGCAACTTGCTATTAGGTCGGTGTACCTAATAAAGTGGCCAAAACTTTGACCTACCTGTGAAAGAATAAGTACAAACTATTACCCTGTTGCAATTTGTAATACTCATAAATCAAAATGCCAATAGTTTGTTATTTGCAATCAAAGTATAGATTTAGACCCATCGTGCTCGTTTGGTGTCCATTAATAACTGAATGATCCAAGAATCCTATCCAGTCTATTTTTAAATGTTCCCAAATTTTCATCGTCAACCACATCGCTGGGGATTTTGTTCCAGATTGTGATGCCTCTCTGTGTGAAGAAGTGTCTCCTGTTTTCTGTCTTGATCTAGGGATGTGTATGACAAATATTGTGACTATCGATAATTCTATAGCTGTTGTTGATGACTATTCAAATTACAACTTAGTTAAACATTAGGCTATGTTAAAAATACCTTCCCCATTAGGAAACATACAGAAATGGCATAATAGCAATAAGCATACCCTTCAACTCTCAACATCTCAAATCATATCTCCTCTCGTATTTTGCAAGTGTAATATTTTCCCGATATTGTCAAAATTCTTTTCCGTTAACTAAAATTTCAAATTAACTAATAAGGTTGGGACGATCTTAATTTTTTTAAACCACACTCAACATATACCAGTCTATGTTACAGTGAAGGAAAAAAGTATTTGATCCCCTGCTGATTTTGTACGTTTGCCCACTGACAAAGAAATGATCAGTCTATAATTTTAATGGTAGGTGTATTTTAACAGTGAGAGACAGAATAATAATAATAATTGATTTGCATGTTAATGAGGGAAATAAGTATTTGACCCCTTCGACTTAGTACTTGGTGGCAAGACCCTTGTTGGCAATCACAGAGGTCAGACGTTTCTTGTAGTTGGCCACCAGGTTTGCACACATCTCAGGAGGGATTTTGTCCCACTCCTCTTTGCAGATCCTCTCCAAGTCATTAAGTTTCGAGGCTGATGTTTGGCAACTCGAACCTTCAGCTCCCTCCACAGATTTTCTATGGGATTAAGGTCTGGAGACTGGCTAGGCCACTCCAGGACCTTAATGTGCTTCTTCTTGAGCCACTCCTTTGCTGCCTTGGCTGTGTGTTTTGGGTCATTGTCATTCTGGAATACCCATCCACGACCCATTTTCAATGCCCTGGCTGAGGAAAAGAGGTTCTCACCCAAGATTTGACGGTACATGGCCCCGTCCATCGTCCCTTTGATGCGGTGCAGTTGTCCAGTCCCCTTAGCAGAAAAACACCCCCAAAGCAAAATGTTTCCACCTCCATGTTTGACGGTGGGGATGGTGTTCTTGGGGTCATTCCTCCTCCTCCAAACACGGCGAGTTGAGTTGATGCCAAAGAGCTCGATTTTGGTCTCATCTGACCACAACACTTTCACCCAGTTCTCCTCTGAATCATTCAGATGTTCACTGGCAAACTTCAGACGGGCCTGTACATGTGCTTTCTTGAGCAGGGGGACCTTGCGGGCGCTGCAGGATTTCAGTCCTTCACGGCGTAGTGTGTTACCAATTGTTTTCTTGGTGACTATGGTCCCAGCTGCCTTGAGATCATTAACAAGATCCTCCCGTGTAGTTCTGGGCTGATTCCTCACCGTTCTCATGATCATTGAAACTCCACGAGGTGAGATCTTGCATGAAGCCCCAGACCGAGGGAGACTGACAGTTATTTTGTGTTTCTTCCATTTGCGAATAATCACACCAACTGTTGTCACCTTCTCACCAAGCTGCTTGGCGATGGTCTTGTAGCCCATTCCAGCCTTGTGTAGGTCTACAATCTTGTCCCTGACATCCTTGGACAGCTCTTTGGTCTTGGCCATGGTGGAGAGTTTGGAATCTGATTGTTTGATTCCTTCTGTTTGATTCCTCCCTTTAAGAGAGTGCTCCTAATCTCAGCTCGTTACCTGTATAAAAGACACCTGGGAGCCAGAAATCTTGCTGATTGATAGGGGATCAAATACTTATTTCACTCATTAACATGCAAATTAATTTATAACTTTTTTGAAAAGCGTTTTCCTGGATTTCTTTGTTGTTATTCTGTCTCTCACTGTTAAAATACACCTACCACTAAAATTATAGACTGATCATTTCTTTGTCAGTGGGCAAACGTACAAAATCAGCAGGGGATCAAATACTTTTTTCCCTCACTGTACTGCCAGTCTATGTTAAATCAAATCAGAAACATACCTGTGTGTTTGAGTTCCAATGAATACAAAATCAATAGCCTATAGGCAATAGCTGAGTATGTATTTAGCTCACTTCATGATTTTAATTTATTGTTGTAGTCCTCTTTCGTTTTCTGTCATTGCTAGGGTCGCAGGGGTGTTTGGCTTTTAAGTGGGATAACATAACAGATGTAGATTTGTGGTAGTTTAATTGCACTGCACATATTATACACTTAACAGTGTTTTAATTGACTTTGTCAAAGTATTTCCATGCAGAACTTCTCTGGGAGGAAGTCATCATTAGCCAAGGTACGTTCTAGTTAATCACAGACAAGAAATAACAAATCCCACCCGCCGGTCAATCTTCATTACTGCCACAGTACAACAGTACAACAGTACAGGCTTTAAAATAATATGAATATATACTTTTTTTTTTTTTTCTCGAAGGTTGGATTTAATTGTTGATAGTTAACTAATTTTCATCTATTTCAGGAACCTGGCACATTAAGAAAAGACAGCAGCTAACAATGTATTTAGTAGAACATTTACAGACCAACTCAAGGCATTAAGGCATTAATCTACCACTTTTTCATACACAGACAGCGGAGTATTTACAACACATTTCTAGTGCAGTGTGACAAGTTGGTTTCTGTAATATCATCATCTTTCAGTGCTTTTATTTCTGCTGTCAATACCTATCTTTAAAGCTAAAATTGGTGTTCCATGTTTATTTTTTAAATCACACAGATTTGATGATGAATTGAATCCCATATTTATTAATAATTGCTTTCCAATCAAATGACACCCTAGAATATCATCTGGATTCAGGTGATACGGAGTAATTAACTAGTCACCCAATGTCACGTCACGTGAATCGAGGAAAAGGCAAGACTTTTTGAGAGCAAATCTCATTCGTTGAGTTTTTCACATTTTAACTCAGTTAACCAGATTTGCTTACAATGAGTCTTTCTTCTAACTAGGGAAATTACGCAATGGCGGACTGACTAGTTAATTACTTTAAGGGCTGTATTGCTCTGTATAACCTGAATTCTGTTTAAAGAGAGATTAATTGATAGCAAAAATTAATAAAATTGTAACTGATCATCAGATCTGTGTGATTAGAGAAAGAGACACAGAGTAATAACACTAATTACAGCTAGTGATAGTACAGATAAACATCAAGAGTAGGCAGCCCTGAGTATAATGTTAACTCTATCTGTAACTCTGCACAGGCAATGCAGCGTGTTACACTTTGGAAACCAACAGTGTGTAGTGGGAGTCATCAGCCAATCAGAATGTCCCCACACCCCCACTGTTCTATACCCATGATGCCTAGTTGACGGACAGCTACCCTGCTATATAATACTTGTAAAGATCTATTCTTACCTCTTCTTAGGAGATGACGGTAACAGGTATTAGATTACTTTTATATATCTCTACCAAATACATATAATCTTTATCATTTGCCCTGAAACAGGTCCAACTGCTACCTTATAACATATATAAATAACAGGAGACAATTGCTGTCCTCTGCAAATGAACAGCGCAGACAGTAATTGTGGGTGCGTACAAGATTTATATATTTTCACAGTTTTGACATACACTGCGTCATCCTGAATATGAGACACAATGTTGCAAACATCTGTTCATGGGAAATAATGTTGTCTGTGATACCTCATGCATCACTCGAATACAACACAATGGGAAAAAATATGATAGTGTTAAGCTGTATAGGGTGAAAGAAAGCCTCATTATTTTTAAGTAGGTGATTTGAAAATCCTGGTTCAGTTTTACATATGAATGCTCAAGTGCATACAATGCAAAGATTTATGGGCTTTGTGATGACTATTTATATGGTAAACAACGGAAAAAGTGCCAAATAAAATACAACAAAAAGAACTCAGCAGCTGTGAATGTCAAATGTATGCAGATTTCCCCTGCTTCTACCTGATGAAGGCAGCACAGAGTACACTTAAAATACATTTTCTGGAAACAATTTAAATTCGCAAATGAAAAGCGGAAAAATAAACTGTCATTGCAGACACTTCAAAGACCCTTCCTCTCTTCTCCCTGAATGCGTGGATTCAACGCACTCCATCATCCTCCTATGAATCTGCAATCATTATCCGTTTTGGCTTCACAACACTGTTTTAGTGCTGAAATCAGTCTGTAAGTTTTGGGTGTTGTCCAGTATATCAGTCCTTCTCTGTTCACTCAGCTAGCATGGAGGTCCTAGAAAAAGTAAAGTTAATTTTGATCTCTTCTCATAACAATGCCAATTTACCTTTAGCATCCTCAGATTCTTTCTTAACATCCCAGTCCTGCAAATGGCGCCATATTTAAGATACTTCTACTCAAAAATATAACTGCTATAAAGAACACATTTGTAGTGTGCTGTGAACAGTTTAGTTTTTCTCATTACATTTTTCTCATTTAAAAACGGGTGAAGGTTTCGATACTATACGTTTTTGTTGTTTTAACGTTTAACAAACTGTCATTTAGTTTATTTTTCCTACATAGTGAAATAAAAGCAAGAATACAAGACAACACAAACAATTACAAAAGTACACTGCCTGCCCTTATGATTACAAATTATTTTAATCTTGCCTTGAACCTGAGATGTAAATCAGATAGATAGTAAAGAATGGCGTGAGACACCTCCCAACTGTGGGAGAAAAAAACTGTCAACCAGAGAAGGGGATAGGTTAAGCTCTAACATCGTTTGTAAAAGGCAAGGTAATGGATGGATGCCAGGCAGTGACCCAAGCCATGGTAATCTAAACAGACACGTTAGGATTCTGTTCCAAGAATTTGGTCATGGAACTGTGAGAACAATGTACATAATGAAAGAGAAACCTGTCAGCAACAGAACCAGCTTTGAATGCATTTGAGTGACAGACAAAGAGGAACTTTCATTGGAGAGATTTGTCAACGACTTGCAAAAAGTAACTGGAGTGGTAAACATTGAAATGCCTCCTTATCACGTGTGATGCTAGCTACATAATTAAGATATTCAAAAACGTTATTTTACCGTGCTCATCAAAATGTATCAAATAATAATCAGTTTCTTACTTTGATACTGTTCCAGGCCTTTAAAAACTCAAGTTGTGAGTAACTACTTGCAATATTATTGAGTAGACTTTAGCTGGGTGACTGAAAGCGCTTTTCTCTATGACAGGAAAGACAGTGTATAATTACCACTGAGTTAATTGCATACGTCTGACAGTTCAGAAAAGCTTCACCACTTATATAAGACAACTGCAGACTCTCTACTTCTGGGTCACAGCACTGACCATTTGCCAACCCATGCTGTGTATGCTGAGAATTGCATCTTGTAGCTTAGAGTGTGCAACACACTGACCTATACACAAAAGATTAATTATATAATTTAGCCAGAAGGAATTAATATGTCTGCCTTTGGGTGCCACTCTTAGGAATTTATTATAACTGGTACATTAGTGTCCTTAGATGTGTGACAAATGTGTTAAAAAGACACCTTGTGTGTAGACAAGATATGGTCCTTTATTACATTTTTGCTTGTTGAATATAATTGCTGAAATAAGTTAATGCAAGTATATTATCTATTCACTAAGAATATGCACAGCTATGTATACTGTTGTCAGCCCATCCTTCTTTAAACTCTGTTTTCTCTATAGGAATTTAGCTTATACATATGGGATTTCAACAATATTGTAAAAGTAAACATTTTACATAATAATTGGCAATTTTCAAAACAATTTGGCTTTGTTTGGACTTCCTTGTTAAATAGATGCTTCTCTTGACAATACTGCCATTGTTTATGATGTTTATCACATCAATGTGTATGTTATGCTCGAGTTTTATTGGGAAAGCAATAATATCATCAATAAGAAAAGGGAATTGCAGTTCTGTATAACTGTATAAATGCCTTGAAAAACAGTGAGTAATCAGGCATGCATATTAAACAATTTAAGCTTGGAATCAATTCTCTTTATATTAACTGTTGAAGTCAAAAGATGTTCATTATTATCACCTGCACAGATTTAACACTGACGTATTTGACAGAGTACAGTGGGGGAAAAAAGTATTTGATCCCCTGCTGATTTTGTGTTTGCCCACTGACAAAGAAATGATCAGTCTATAATTTTAATGGTAGGTGTATTGTAACAGTGAGAGACAGAATAACAACAAAAAAATCCAGAAAAATGCATTTCAAAAAAGTTATACATTGGTTTGCATGTTAATGAGGGAAATAAGTATTTGACCCCTTCGACTTAGTACTTGGTGGCAAAACCCTTGTTGGCAATCACAGAGGTCAGACGTTTCTTGTAGTTGGCCACCAGGTTTGCACACATCTCAGGAGGGATTTTGTCCCACTCCTCTTTGCAGATCCTCTCCAAGTCATTAAGGTTTCGAGGCTGACGTTTGGCAACTCGAACCTTCAGCTCCTTCCACAGATTTTCTATGGGATTAAGGTTTGGAGGCTGGCTAGGCCACTCCAGGACCTTAATGTGCTTCTTCTTCAGCCACTCCTTTGTTGCCTTGGCTGTGTGTTTTGGGTTATTGTCATGCTGGAATACCATCCACGACCCATTTTCAATGCCCTGGCTGAGGGAAGGAGGTTCTCACCCAAGATTTGATGGTACATGGCCCCGTCCATCGTCCCTTTGATGCGGTGCAGTTGTCCTGTCCCCTTAGCAGAAAAACATTCCCAAAGCATAATGTTTCCACCTCCATGTTTGACGGTGGGGATGGTGTTCTTGGGGTCATTCCTCCTCCTCCAAACACGGCGAGTTGAGTTGATGCCAAAGAGCTTGATTTTGGTCTCATCTGACCACAACACTTTCACCCAGTTCTCCCTTGAATCATTCAGATGTTCATTGGCAAACTTCAGACGGGCCTGTACATGTGCTTTCTTGAGCAGGGGGACCTTGCGGGCGCTGCAGGATTTCAGTCCTTCACGGCATAGTGTGTTACCAATTGTTTTCTTGGTGACTATGGTCCCAGCTGCCTTGAGATCATTAACAAGATCCTCCCGTGTAGTTCTGGGCTGATTCCTCACCGTTCTTATGATCATTGAAACTCCACGAGGTGAGATCTTTCATGGAGCCCCAGACCGAGGGAGACTGACAGTTATTTTGTGTTTCTTCCATTTGCGAATAATCGCACCAGCTGTCGTCACCTTCTCACCAAGCTGCTTGGCGATGGTCTTGTAGCCCATTCCAGCCTTGTGTAGGTCTACAATCTTGTCCCTGACATCCTTAGACAGCTCTTTGGTCTTGGCCATGGTGGAGAGTTTGGAATCTGATTGTTTGATTCCTTCTGTGGACAGGTGTCTTTTATACAGGTAATGAGCTGAGATTAGGAGCATTCCCTTTAAGAGAGTGCTCCTAATCTCAGCTCGTTACCTGTATAAAAGACACCTGGGAGCCAGAAATCTTGCTGATTGATAGGGGATCAAATACTTATTTCCCTCATTAACATGCAAATCAATGTATAACTTTTTTGAAATGCGTTTTTCTGGATTTTTTTGCTGTTATTCTGTCTCTCACTGTTAAAATACACCTACCATTAAAATTATAGACTGATCATTTCTTTGTCATTGGGCAAACGTACAAAATCAGCAGGGGATCAAATACTTTTTTCCCTCACTGTATATCTGAGGAGTACACAAAGCAAAACTTACATATTTACACTACTGGCTAGGCCAAATCAAAGGTATCATACAGTGATTCAAAACATTTCCTCTTACCAAATGAAAAGAATAAAACGCCTCTGATATTCTGATATCAAAACATAGAAAACATCAATTTCGCAGTTTCCCTTTCACTGGGAGGGGAAGGACAGTTGTTTCACGTACCAAATCAAACGAACTTCAGTATCTAATAAATTGGTAAGTCTTCCGCAAGCAGGGACGTTGCAACAGGGTAGGCAAGCCAGGCAATTGCCTGGGGCCCCGAGCTGGAAGGGGGCCCCCAAAGACTAAAATGGGCCCCCTGAGGGGCAACTAAACGGAATCCACAGTAGTGACCGCAACACAAACGGAAAAAGTCCGCTACCAGAGAAAACACCGTCAGCCCCCCCCACTCTCACCGGAGAAAACACCGTCAGCACCCCCCCCCCCCCCCCACACACACAGGAAAAATTCTGCCTAGGGCCCCTACAGACTCTAGAATCGCCACTGTCCGCAAGTCCCCATTTTAAACAACTTTGAAGTTAACAAAATCTACTGCAAATTCAGAAAAAAGCTATAAAAAATATTGTAAATGTCTTACGGGATATCCTTTACATCATATATCAATATTAATTATTATAATATGAATAATACAATTAACATGATGTTAAAAAATACAGTCAGAGCTGTACATATAAGTGTACATATGTGAAGTGTGAATATCAAACAAATCATTAAAATAAAGTTAAAGCCTAATACCATTGGGATGTATGCAAACAAATCAATTACATTAAACTGTGTGGCAACAGCAACAACACAATACAGTATTATGCTATTTAAGTACAGTAATATAACCATTGGTATAATGTTTCAGTACATTCCAAATATGAAGGTGAGGGGTGTCCCTGTACCATCTGATATCTTTGTCTTAAGGAATTGCATCACAATTTATTTTCTCTCTCTCTCTCTCTCTCTCTCTCTCTCTCTCTCTCATATATATATATATATATATATATATATATATATATATGCTGGTTTCTGTCCCCTTTAAAAGACCCAGAATAGCAGTTGTGGATTAGTCGACATTTTGTTTTATCTCCCTCACTTCTACATTCCTGCATTCAATTAGTAAGTAAGTGTGGTCTTTGTGAAATACAAAACAACTGTAAAAGTGATATATATTTGATATTGTTAATTCTCTTTTCCATACAAAACTACAACCACTATATTTGAGGTGAACAATAAATTCACAACCAATATGTAGAATCAACTGAAATATAAATACAATAAAAGCAATAAATGCCTGGTGTAAAATCATATGGCAATGCCTTTATTTGGGAAAGGAGATAAAGTACCTACATTAGTAAAAAATACCTAATGTATTGCACCTATAAAGATTAATTTCAAAAAGGAAATTACATCCATAAATAGAAAACTGTTCTCACCCCACAGTGAAGGATAGTCTTTAAATGCAAACTGATACATAAATAATGACTCATATAATTGCCTTTAATTCTTTTTCACAATCAAATGGCAATAAAAAGCCCACCAACATTCATCAATCAAATGTCAGTTAATAAATTAAACAATAAAAATAGACCAAAAATGCAGTGCCCTGCATTGTGTTTGTTTTACTACTGCATCCATTTGTTCAGTATTGAACAAAAACTGCATAACAAATAGATGTTGAAACCTTGAAAATTGTCATTCCAGAGCAGATTCTAGGGATGCACTTGTGGGGTTTAAGATATAAACCATCTGCGACACTGTCAGTTTATTTTATTTTTTTACTGAAGAGTTTCTTTTCATATCCTTTTTAGATCTTTTTGAAAGTGGCTCTGTACAGAAAAGCCTCCTTGTTCTTTCCTTTTCAATTTAAGAAGCATTTTTAAGAAAGAAGCTGTACTCCCGTCCTCCCATGTACAGGGCAACTACAATCATTAAAGGTAATGGGTGCAACAATAGACGGTGACACTTCATTCATTGCTATACCACACAAGTGCTAATCGATCTCAAGGAGCTTTCCAACCAAACTGTCAGAGGTGAGGTCAAGTAGTTAATGAGGTGCCGCCAGGAATGTGTTCAGTGTGACCCTGTAGGCGTGCTCACTTAGGGCTGGATTAAATGAAATCTTTGACCCACCCACTAGTAGCAAACTATGAACCTGCACATCATTGCAGTTACTTGTATGAGAAGAAAAAAGTAACATCTTACTTAAAAATAAAGCCGCAACTAAGTACAGTCCTATTAGCGGGTTTTGATTTAATCCGGCCCTTAATCTCGTTAACTAATGTCTAGTTCTGAATCATAAGCAACACAACACAGAATAAATGTCTAAATATCCTCTAGTTTGTGCTACAGTTACAGTTAAACTCAAAACAGGTGATTAAGACCTATTCAAATCCCATCCTTAGAGTTTAAAATCACATACGTTAGGTGTTGCAGGTGCTCAGTGGTTTCATGATGTAAATGAAAGAAAAAAACAACAACTTTTTCACTGTATTATCCAGTACAAGTGAACTCAGAAATGCATCTTTAGATTTACAAGCTGAGGGGGATAGAAAACAGCTTTTCACGCCAGTAAGTGGGAAACTATTTCAAAGTGTAGTCCAGCAAGCAGCTGAGCTCATCATGAAACTCTCAGCTCAATATTGCCCTCCAGGCTATGCCTTCAAAATCCTAGTCACACAGCAGTGCAAAGACATATTACTAATAAAAATAACAATAATACGAATGCAAAAAAAAAGAAAACAAAATCGGTGTTGTGTTTCTGGAGGATGGGGGGGAGGTTGGTAAGGGATCTCATCGGAAGTGCGTGGGTGGGGGTGTCTTGCGCTTCCTTGCGGTTGAGAAAATATCAAACAACTCTCATGAAACAAATGCTGGGATTATGTAAGGAAGCCCAATATTGTATTTTTTTCCTCTACAGTCAAAGTATGCTTTTTTAGCATGCTATAGTGGTAGTGGCCAACTTACACTCCTGCATGATAATCATAGCAACTGACTTAATGTCCATATTCACATTTGTTATAGTAAATTCATCATTAGCCATTAAAAGTCTAATTGCTTGCCCTTTCTGAAAAAAACAGAAGTGTTTCTAATTTCCATTATGTTTGAACATATGCATCCATTTCATGCTCAAATCCTGAGTAAAACAGAAATATACATACTACAAAATACAGGATTTACTTTCTGTTTGTTATTCTGTCGATCCTGCTATTTTAGGTTTCTACAGAAAGTAACGATATCAATCTATATTATATTTATTCCACATACTCAATGAATAATCACATATCTACTTAACATTGTCTGTCCTAAACCACAACATTCATGCCATCTGCCATGCCAACGAAGGAAACATTTATTTAATATGGCACCAAAAACTCTGCAAACAGAAATAAAATCGTACACGTTCACAGAAACCAACGGTTATGAAATAAATGAAGAGGAATCAGAATCAAATGGTAAATAGTTTACACAGTGATCACTAGTTTTAAATCTCAAAACAAGTCAAGTATTAAAACATTCCTCTTTAGGTAATTTGAACTTAAAGTCTTACTATACACACTAAAGTTGTTGTTTAATTCATTCAATATTTACAGACTCATTTATTTATATATTTTTGTCTATACCAAAAAATGCAATAATAAAAATAACAATAACAACAACAATAATACAATTCCAAAAATGTAAAAAGGTAGTGAATTTAAAATTAGAACTGCTCCCAAAGAGCCTAACAATGCATGGTTTATCCCATTTCATTTTACTGATTCAAATACCTCTTAAATATCACTGTTACCCCATAACTTAATTATATTATAGATTTGTTTGATTGAAAATTGGATTAGCGGTGAATAAAATTAGCCATGAAACCTTCTCCACTGATTAGATTCCTACCCTTCAAACTCACACAAATCTGATATTTCTTAGATTATTTCCACACAGCCCAGCATGCAAGGTAAGCAAATGAGGACATTGAAAGTAATTAGTAAATTGGAAATTCCCTGGTCTCTCGTTACACTGTCAACAATTCAAAGGATGTAGTCTGAAGTGGCTTGGAAATGAACCACTTTAAGCTCTTGATCTTCATGTAAGCAATGCAGCACTTCAAGTGAAACATCTCTGAGTCTATGGACACTTGTATTGATTTGAGTTATTGAAAGCATGACATGAATCTCAATAGAATTATTTCAAGGCAGACAAAAGGTAAATGAGTTAAACAACCTAATTGATCAAATTGCCTCTTATAAATTATAACAAGCTCTCATGTTCATCTCAAAAATATGTTTTATTTCTACCTTTGGACAGGTTTAACTATTCAATTGTTATCACTTGCAATTGTATCAACCATTCCAATAAAGTTAATTCCATCACTCACCACTGAAACTGATGTTCAGCAAGTAGTCACGGTATAGTTTCCTTCCATCCAGCGGCTTCATGCTGTCACAAAGCAGGGTTGTGTTGGAGCACAAGGTGCGTTGCATTATGTGTAAGGCGTGAGCCATGGCATAAACGGCATTCACCACAAACATAATTTTGGATTCTGGTTCGAAATTTGAGCTGTCGATGGCCAGGTGTTTGTCACAGGCTTTCTGTTGAGCGTTTCCATTCTGTAAGACACACTGAAACTTCTGTTCCCAGAAATCAATGAACCATGGGTTTCGTTTGTTGTTTAAAGGGTTAAGATATTGGAAGTATCTGATAAACTCCTTGACCGGATGGGCAGCGAGCTCTAAAGTAATTGCTCCATTGGCTACATTCTCGTTTCCCTTGACCACACTTTCTTGAGCCCCCCAACCATCGCTGGCAATCCATGTGAAAGATGTGTTGAGTCTATTGGCAGCAGCCAGTAGCTCCCTTGTGTCGTCACTGCGCATGAAGAGCACAACTACTTTTGCATTGGGCTTTTGGAGCAGCTGACGGATTACAGCATCGTATGACTTCTTGACGTTGGATCGACCCACCTTCTCAGAGGTGGCAATACATATGTTACGAAGCCGGGCTTCTTGTTCGAAAGCTTCAATCCCCGTCTCCCCGTAGTCGCCTTCAGAGGCCACGGTGGAGACATAGGTCCAGTTGAAGAATCTCAAGATCTCCGCCATTGCCTTGGCCTGGTAAAAGTCAGGTGGAACTGTCCTGGCAAAATAGTCATATCGGGATTTATCACTCAGTTTGGCACTTGTAGAGGCATAGCTGATTTGAGGAATTTGGAACAATCGCAGTAAATTTGCAACCTAGGGAAGTAAATAAACAATCAATGAATAAGAGTGAATATCAGTGGCATCTGGAATGTCTGTATATTTAATGTACTCTTTTAAGATTCATCCAAGTATAATTAACATAATCTTTCAAGGGATATCTGTAATACAAACCAATTCATTTTGAAAAATTACAACTCATTACAATTATTCCATGGAACAGCACAATACAAGTGTTTAAACTAAAACAGGTTTCAATGTTCAAACAAAACAGAATAAAGATAGGTGATGTATATATTACTTAATATCTCAGTTCCCATTTACCAAGTGTTTTAACTCAGGGTTAAACTTGCTATGTGTTACTATTGTATAAATGCTAAAGATGTTTGGAGTTTCTTTGCCATTTTTTCTATCACCATCCTGGAAGTGTGGTTAATTAATTAAACTAAGAAACCCATTTAACTGTTGAAAAACAATAATGTGTGGTATAGGTAGGGTTAATAATAGGTGTATGTAGTGAGTTTAGGTTTATTTTGAAATTGACAATCGCACAACAGTATATAACATATATAAGGTTATACTGTTTATCTATAAATCACTTGAAATGGGTTTCTGGTTAAATTCAAATTTTTGTTTGTGTACATACTTTTTTGTAGATGTGGTGCTTTCCTCATTTTTCCTTTATAAAACTTAACTTTTAAATACTCATGATTGGTCAAATCAGGTCACATGTGTGCATATTACAGTTTATTCCTATGGTTTGAAACTGCTTTGATGAAAGAGGAGTCACTTGTACATATCCACGAACCACTATCAACTAATACAAATAAAAAAGAAATGTGTATAAGTAAAATCATTTCTAATTCACAATAAAGATGAGATGTGTAATATATGGAAAGTTTGATGTTTTGGGAAACAAGTTTTTGGATGAGTTTCACCAAATATTTTCTGTTAATATCAACATGCCCTACATATTTAGACACTCGACTCCACCTTGCTACCTACAATTAATCTATATAGATGTTTTACATACATACAGTACATAAGTGTTTTTTTTTTTATCTTACGGATTTATGAAAACTCATATTTAAGAGCTGACATTTTTTTCCCCTCATTTAACCTGATATTTTATTTGTTTTTGCAAAATATACATATGAATGGTTTTACCTACTGTAAGATAAGGGAGTCCTTGCCATCATTTCTACAGATAAATTATTCAATATTCATTACCCTATCCAAAATACCTTACACAACATTATGTGCATGAAATGGATGGAGAAATAAATATTTTTTGATGAAAACATGCACAGGATTTTAGCATTTCTGCAGAAATACACACCAGTTTGAAAGATGTTTGCAAATATATACTACTGAGAAAAAGCATTTCTCCTCACTGGCTTTGCAGCTAATAGTTTGGTACAATTAAAGAGTAGATCAAAATGATTTCCATTAACAAAAAAATGTAATACAAAACCAAAGATATAAATGCATCTGCCTACAGCAGATTAAAACAAGACAAAACACAAGAAACAACAACTAAAAAACAAAAACAAAGACTAATTGTTAGCCGGGAAATGCACATGACAGATAACAATGCTTATCTAACTAGGGTATCTGCTGAGG